>NW_006263611.1:138680-141822 GCF_000469605.1 Apis dorsata | reverse complement strand
TTTTTTTTTTGTTTCAGAAACTGGAAGTCATACAGGTGAGTAATGAATATCAAAAATATTATCCGAATAAAGTATGCGCTCGAATTATAAATCGACTTTTCAATTGCATTGCAAAATCATGGTTGCGAACGATTATTCCATATGGCTTTTAATGCTTATAAATTCAATAAAATAAATTGAAAGAGATAACGCATGTTTACAATAGGAAAATTTATTTGCAGCTATTATCGAATGAATTGATCTTTCCTTACAGCTTTATCAACACGTGCAGCTTTAATTAATAAACTTTAATATGTTTCAGCTTTAATTATTTCAAATTGATTTGTGTTAAGATTGATTATAAGAAAATTGATTTATGTTATTTTTGTTTCAGATTGAAATAATTAATCTTATTTACCAATTATAAATTATACATTTTTAATTTGTTTCGCACACTATAATGCTTAAGTTTTAAGAAAATACTTTACTTTAGAAGCTGGGCTATGAAATTTTCCTCAAAACTCTACTTTCTCATCCCATTCTTGTCTTCCTTTTTTTTGTTTTATCTGCATGTTTCTTTTTATGTTCTATATAGTTTGGTTTTCAAATCAATTTTTTAGTGTATATCTATTTAACAACATGACAATCATTGAATTATAATGGAAAAAGATGGTAAGGTTGAGAATGCATTATATTATTTATTCTTGTGCATTAATTATCGATAAAATTAAAATTGTTTCATCTTTGTATAGAAGAAACCAGAAGAAAAAATTGAAGAAAAGAAGGAAATTGAAAAGGTAATAATTTTTAATCCAAATTTGAAATCTTTGTTACGTTAATTATTAGATTGGAAATTGAACAAATTTATTTTCACAGAAAAAAATTGCGAAGAAAGAAGAGAAGAAAGAAGTAAGTATAATTTTTCCTATTCTTATTATCGTTTAAATCTTTATATTTCTATTTATACCATTTACTTCTCTCTATTTCAGGAAGCTCTGCTTAAAGCTGAAAAAACTGTATCTCGAAAACAATCTATTAGCAAAGTAAGTAACAATTATTTAAAATTGTCTATAAAGTATGTTTGCAAGAAAACTTGCGTAATGTTTCCTTTCTTTTGTTTTTTTTAACAGGTAGAGGAATTACGAACAGAAAGTCGAAGAAGTTCTTTGATAGCAACTGACGAAAAGGTTATATGTTATTTCCTACTTATTTTTTTTAATAAATAGACTTGTATAATAGAACATAAAATAATTGAATTATATATTACATATAACTTACTTATAACATTTCTATATGCCATTTATCTTAAGAAGATGTATCGTTCTTATCAGTTTTTTTTTTTATGTATAACTAAACAGATCGAAGAAGTCAAGACCGAAAGCCGGCGAGCTTCCATCATTGAAAAAAAAGTAATCACCGAAAAGGTAAAAAAAACATTTTTCACATTTCTTTGTTGTGCATAATTTCCATAAATTTAAAATTCTAATATATCCTATTTATAATTTTTATTATTAACGTGTTAAAAATTATTACGAGTATTTAAATTTGAAAATAATCTTTTTCTTACGAATAGAAACAGTAAGTATCATGTGTGAGTCTAACCTTCTTGCAAATGACTCAAGAAGGCTAGTAACATTTAACAAATAAATATTGTGTGTGACTTACATACGTATAGTATCGATTAATCGTTGAATTTGGCAAGAGAATCGCAATAAATGTTCTATTTGATGAAAATTTGTTCGTAATTATCATTGTAATTCTTTAAAGAAGGAATAGCGTGAAGCGAGGCGAATTGCTTCTATATAAATATCTACATTATATGTATGCGAATAAAGTGGTTATTCTAAATGATATAGTAGACTGCAGTCGCTTACTTCACGTATATCACTGACCTATATCACGCTATCTAAATAACCTCGTCGTAACTTTTATCTTATTTCAATGCTATTCTTTTGATGTAATTTTTTTAGTTTTTTTAGTTATTGTTCCTTTTCAATTACGATTTCTTATCAACGAAGAAATTTCGTAAATTTTTTTTTTATTATTATTTTCAATTTTTTAGGTAGATAGAGAGACCCCGAAATTTAGATCCACAATAACACCAACACATCACATGAAGGTACACAAAACACTAAATATACACATTAAATTCATATTCAGTGTTTCGATAAATATATACAATTAAAATATACACATTATCATTATAGATTTTACCGAGAAATAGTATTGAACATTATGAGCCTGAACCTGATGATGAAATCGAGGTAAACGATTTATTAAAAAGATATTTAATTTCGTATTAAAATCAAGGACATAATACTTATAAAAAACCGCGTTTATAGGATATTTGGGCTTCAGTGCCAAGAGAACCCGAAATAAGATCCATTATAAAAAGAGAGGTACATATTAGTTTCACAATTCTGAAATTTTTATTTTATTATAAAATACTTAATTTAATTGTATTACGATATAATCGTAGGATACGCTAAGTACAAAATATTCCAATTACACGTGCATTTCATGAAAAATTGATATTTTATCATTATCAAAATTAAAATTTTTTTTTTATATTTTTTTATCGCTCAAAAATTTTTTTAGGAAAAATTACAACCGGATAACACCAATTGTGACGAATTATTGCTTGATGATTACGAGGTACATAATGAATGAATTTTTTTTTTTTTTATTAAATTTATTATATAGAAATATAATTTTAGGATGCATTTATATCAAACGAATCTACACCACGTACGAGTAAACCTAGTAAAAATATCGAGGTATACAATGTAAAATGCAATTATACATTCGATTTCGTATTTTATAAATTGAATCATAACGATTATACAAAAATAATTTTAGGTTTCCATTGAACCACAATCAAATACAGAAAAAAGAGAATCGATTAAATCTAACGAGGTATATTTGTTATTAATTTTTGTTATAATATACAATAATCATTTCTTTTAAAAGATCTTTGTTTTATTATAAAATAAATTTAAATTCAATATAATAATTCCTGAAATTAACGAATAAACAAATAGATTATTATAAATTTAAATTTCATTAGATATCTTGTTACATTTAATATATTATTTTAGATTCATGATTTATTTATATATTATTATTTTGCATACATACATTTACAGGATGTGTCAAAAATTAT
>NW_006263611.1:135125-138248 GCF_000469605.1 Apis dorsata | reverse complement strand
TTTTTTTTTTTTTTTTTTTTTTTGGTTAAATTAATATTAATAAAATTTATATATATATATATAATGCACAATTTATAGGACATTTGGGCAGATAGACCACAAGAACCAGAAATTAAATCAATTTTAAGAGAGGTACACAATTTGTTTAATTCAAATTTCAATCATAACAATTATTCTTTCTTTATTTTCAATATGCCTATAATTATTTTAGCCTCCACAAAGAACTCTCATGTATTTATCACGGACAGAGTACATAGTACCGGAAGTACATACATATGTGCGTCATTAATTTAAAATTTAAAATTATAACACGCTCTTGTTGTTTATATTCATTATATTCACTATTCAAACATTTTTTAGGATACTTGGAAATCAAATTTAATCGAAATAAACGACAAATCCGAAACTTTGAAACAAAAATCGGAATCGCCTTTAATTGATGCGATTAATAAAGTAGAGGTAGAATAGTAATAATATAATCATTATATATCTGTCCACTTTTTTCTTGCTGGAACTAAAATAAAAAGTATATTCTTTTTTAGGAGAAAGTTGAACCGAAATTAAAAAAAACTCGTAAGAAAGTTGGAACAGGCAAGGTACACATATATAACATTCATTTATACATACATACATACATATATACATGCATAAGATATAACATTATCACATAACATATCACAACATATAGTTCAACTACAATTATTATTTTGATCGTTTTAGAAAGAAGACGCGAAACCAAAATCTTCTCGCAAACTTGACGAAGCGAGCAAGGTATTATTTTATTTTTTTTATTATTTTTTTTAAAACAATTTAACGCTATTCGAACACGCGATATATTACATTTGTCCTTTTTTTTTTATAATTTTTTTCCTCCATTTACAATTTTAGAAAAAGGAACCACTTACAAGACGTAGATCATCGACAAAGTCTACAGAAGGGTCTAAGGTACAGGGAATAAAGAGCACGATAATTTACAATAAATCACGAATTTGTTACAGTTCTTCTATTTGTTTATTTTATATTTTTTATTTATTATACTCGTTTTATTTACTCGTATGAATATTATTCAGGATGAAGAACCTACGTCAGATTCTAAAGAAAGGGATAATATTTCCAATGGAACTAAGGTACTTGCACAAACGTGTTTCTTATCAACCTTTGTTAACATTGTTTTTCATTAACGTAAAAAATTAAGTTGGCGAAATAAATTTTATCGTTTCTCTACTTTTTTTTTTTTAGAAGGATGAAGTCGTCGCTAAAGCTAAAACTGTTGGAAAGGAAGAAAAGAAGGTACAGAATGAGCATAATTTTATTACACGTGTAATTTACATGCTGTACACATACTTTACGTTAAAAACGAACAACATCAAATATTAGGTTAAGTTCACTTTCATTTATTTTAGGAGGAACTCAAACCCACACTCAAAGTAGAAGAATCTAAGGTACATAAAAACGAATACAACACATTATTTATCGATATTTTCACGTACAGCACAAAAACTTCACACGACACAATTCATTTTTAGATACAAGAACCCTCAAAACCAAAAACTCTCGGTAAACCCGAGGAGACCAAGGTACATTTTTCGCCTATCACTTGTTCTTATTTTGGTAGTAATTCTATTAGTAACAAACATTTTGAACACAAGATTATTATTCACTTTTAGGAACCTATCGCGAAATCCAAAACACCCGTTGATAAACCCGAAGAGGTGAAGGTACACAACACTACACTAAAGATTATTTTTTTTCCTGCATTTTATAACATAAAACACAATCCTTAACATATTTATCTTTTTAGAAGAAGGAACCTGTCCCACTTAAGACACTTGCTAAACCCGAGGAGCCTAAGGTACATAAGATGGTGTCCTTTTCTTAGTTAGATACCACAATTTTTATATACATCCAAAATACAATCCTATATAGCTACACAATTGAAAATTTTTATATACATCCAAAATACAATCCTATATAGCTACACAATTGAAAATTTTTATATACATCCAAAATACAATCCTATATAGCTACACAATTGAAAATTTTTTTTAGAAAGAGGAACCTGTTCCAAAAGCTAAAACCACACTTACTAAACCCGAGGAGCCTAAGGTATATAAGATAATGTCCTTTTTTTCTTAGTTAGATACCACAATTTTTATATACATCCAAAATACAAAACTATATAGCTACACAATTGAAAATTTTTTTTAGAAAGAGGAACCTGTTCCAAAAGACAAAACCACACTTACTAAACCCGAGGAGCCTAAGGTATATAAGATAATGTCCTTTTTTTCTTAGTTAGATACCACAATTTTTATATACATCCAAAATACAATCCTATATAGCTACACAATTGATCATTTTTTTTTAAAAGGAGGAACCTGCTTTAAAACCCAAAACCACACTTGCTAAATCCAAGGAAGTTAAGGTACATAATATGGTGCCCCTTTTTTTCTTAGTTAGATACACACAATTTTTATAAAAACATGATCCTAAATAGCCACACAATTCATGATTTTATTTTTAGAAAGAGGAACCTGCTCCAAAACCTAAGACTACACTTGCTAAACCTGAGGAGCTTAAGGTATACAAGATGGCGCCTTTTTTTTCTTAGTTAGATACACACAATTTTTACATACGTCCAAAACACAATCCTACATAGCCATACAATTCATGATTTTATTTTTAGAAGGAGGAACCTGCTCCAAAACCTAAAACTACACTTGTTAAACCCGAGGAGCCTAAGGTACATAATATGGCGCCCCTTTTTTTCTTAGTTAGATATTGAAATTTTTATATACATCCAAAACACGATCCTACATAGCCACACAATTTATAATTTTTTTTAGAAAGAGGAACCTGCTTTAAAACCCAAAACCACACTTGCTAAACCCGAGGAAGCTAAGGTACATAAATTGGCGCCCCTTTTTTTCTTAGTTAGATACTAAAATTTTTATATACATCCAAAATAGCACACATAAAACCCATAATCCTAAGTAGTCATACATTCATAATATTTTTTTTTAGAAGGAAGAATCTGTTCCAAAATCTAAGACCACACTTACTAAACCTGCAGAGGCTAAGGTACATAAGATTATATCCCTTTTTTTCTTAGTTAGATACCAC
>NW_006263611.1:129779-134777 GCF_000469605.1 Apis dorsata | reverse complement strand
TTTTTTTTTTTTTTTTTTTAGAAGGAAGAACCTACTCCAAAACCTAAAGTCACACTTACTAAACCTGAAGAAGCTAAGGTACATAAGATCATATCCCTTTTTTTTTAGTTAGATACACACAATTTTTACGTCCAAAACATGATCTTAAATAGCCACGCAATTGGTTTTTTTTTTTTAGAAAGAAGAACCTGCTCCAAAACCTAAAACCACACTTGGTAAACCCGAGGAAGCTAAGGTACATAAAATCGCGTCCCTTTTTTCTTAGTTAGATACCACAATTTTTATGCAAAATACGATCCTAAATAGCCACATAATTGATTTTTTTTAGAAGGAAGAACCTGCTCCAAAACCTAAAGTTACATTTGGTAAACCCGAACGAAAGGTACACGAGATTAATCACTCACGCGTATAACACAACGTTAATTTCATATACAAACATGACACTACTACTTATCGCGCTCATCTATCTATTTCACATAAGCGTGTATATCACGTAACTTCATTATTTCAATTTTTCTTAATCTCATAAACTAAATAAAGATTTTTTTTTTGAAGCAGACTAAATTGAAGCAGACCATCATCTCGCATAATCCAATCATTTTTTTTTCAGCAATCGCTAAAAAATATAACAATTCATCGAAGCATAATTTCTTTCATCGATCGATTGAACTGTTGAAATTTATTGGAACAATTTTTTTTTAAACGAATTTTTTTTTCATTTTTTTTTTTTACAGGAAGAGGAACAGACCAGAAAACTTAGCCTCAAGCCTGGAGCGAAGGTAAATTTAATGGATACTAAGAGCTGAGAGATAAAATTTTCATCCCCTTCGTTTCTAAATAATTTTCTTAAATTACAGATCGAAGAGGAAGCGAAGACTCTGAACAAAGTGGAACTCAAGGTGAGTGTGAGATTTTTTTTTCTCTCGTATCGAATCATAATATTCCGTAAGTTAATTAAGAAAAGTAGGTGATTGCGAGATAACTTTGTCGGGCTGGTTATATTCGCAAGTTCTCGTTAAAATTTTTTCTCGAATAAACGATACGATTAAATGCAGCCAGTGGCAGCCGTGGCGAACGAGAAGAAATCTGGACTACGCAAACCACCGAAATACGAAATTAAAGCCGACAACTTTCAATCTATCCAACTTAAACCAGTTTCAAGGGATCCTAAAACACCTCAAAAAGCTGAAAACGGCAGTATCGAGTTGAAGGTATTCTCTCGTGAAGGGGATTCTAAATATATGTTCAATATATATTTATATATATTCTCTTTCTCTTTCGCACTCTTTTTCTCTCGCATCTCTACATCTCTACATCTCTACATCTCTACATCTTTTCCTTCAATTTTTCTTTGTCTGTTAATGTTACATGTTGGATATTTATCATCGAATTTACAATCGTTCTATCTTCACTGTGACTAGGAAACAATTCTATTCTCTCTTTTTCTCTCTTTCTCTCACACACACACTTTGAATAATTCTTCTCTCTTATGTGCTTATAAAATTCACAAAATTTCAATTTTGTACGATATTCTTCTCATTCTTTCTCTATCTATTTGTGCTTTTCCTTTTCAGTGTCTGTAATAATAATTAGAAATACATATTTACAATTGTTGTAATATAAATTAATATAATTCTCCATCTTCAATTTCTTCTCTCTCTTTCTCTCACACACTTTGAATAATTCTTCTCTCTTATGTGCTTATAAAATTCACAAAATTTCAATTTTGTACGATATTCTTCTCATTCTTTCTCTATCTATTTGTGCTTTTCCTTTTCAGTGTCTGTAACAATAATTGGAGATACAAATTTACAATTGTAATATAAATTAATATAATTTTCCATCTTTGATCTCTTCTCTCTCTTTCTCTCACACACACTTTGAATAATTCTTCTCTCTTATGTGCTTATAAAATTCACAAAATTTCAATTTTGTACGATATTCTTCTCATTCTTTCTCTATCCAATACTATTTGTGCTTTTCCTTTTCACTGTTTGTAATAATAATTGGAAATACATATTTACAATTGTTGTAATATAAATTAATATAATTCTCCATCTTCGATTTCTTCTCTCTCTTTCTCTCACACACTTTGAATAATTCTTCTCTCTTATGTGCTTATAAAATTCACAAAATTTCGATTTTGTACGATATTCTTCTCATCCTTTCTCTATTCAACATTTGTGTTTTTCCTTCTCAGTCTGTAATAATAATTGAAGATACAAATTCACAATTGTCGTAATATAAATTAATATAATTCGAAGATTCTCCATCTTCGATCTCTTCTCTCTCTCTCTCTCTCTTTCTCTTTCTCTCTCTCTCTCTTTTAATACCAAAATATCTCAAATCTACGTGTAACAAAATCGAAACAATAACAAATTCTAAGTTGTTCTCTCAGCTATTTTCCTCCACGAGAAAAACATTATTTTCTATGGATTTGAAATTTTTTTTCTACGTTGAAATCGAATTGCTCTATCTGTCGCCTATCTGTCTACCTTTTATGGAAACAGCTTTAACCTCAAAACTCGAATTGAACGATTGAAATTCGAGATCGTTAATCATAAATTCGATTGGTTCGTGCAGAAAACGGAAAAAGTTGAGAAGGTGGAAGCGAAGAAGACAAAAATTGGAAAAGTGGCCAAGGAGAAGAGTTACGAGCTTCCAGAGATTCCAGATTACGAGCGGCCTGTACTTGAGAAGCCCCAGGAATTCGAGTTCGGGGAGCACGTGGCCCGAGACAAAACTAAGCTGGAAAGACCAGCGACGCAGGTAAGCGAGGAAAATTATTATCACCTTCACTTTTATTTTTATTAATTTCGATTGTAAGATCGTACGTTGTATATTTTAAATATGTCATTTTGTCACCTGGATACTAATCAATTTTCTTTTCACGCGGCCGGGCAGAAATTCGAATCCAAGGTGAGTAATCGATCGTTATTATTAATACGGGAATAAGAAAACGATTTTGCCAAATTGCCGTTTCGCTTTTGCATCAGATACAGAAGAAGATTTTGCAACGTCCCCGCTAGTTAAATACCATCGCATCCTCTCTCCTCGAATTTCGTAATCTCGAACATGGGAATAGCGCTAGAATAATTCGATCGAGGGAACGATTTTCCACCACGGTTTTTAATTTCGATGAAAATGCAAGAAATCGGCGATGTGCAAAATGTGCAAAATTTAATAATTGAACTTACGAGTAAAATCACTTAAAAATAATTTAAATCGTTCAAATCATAATCGGAAATAATTATAATGGCAAACGGTTTAATATGAAAATCGGATCGACTATAATAGGTTATAATAAATTTATTCGAGTTATTCGAGCATTTTATAATAAATAATCATTTATTTTCAAACATAAACTTTATTCGAAATTTTTAACTTTTTCAACGGGTTAAATGGTCAAATAAATCGAATAAGGTTAAATCCTTGCCGATCTCTGAAGGATTCGAAGCCTCGATCGATGCTTTTTGACACCTGATTTTCGAGCTTTTTAATTAACGCGACACGATCGTACGTGTTAGGGCTAATAATCGAACGAATAAAATGACCGTTTGGCAACCGATGAATCCTCCCCCTCTCCCTTAGCAACCAAAGAGATGGGGGAGGGAGGAATATTTTGGCAAATAACCGGCTCGTATATCACGCCCCTCGGATCCCTGATTTTTCGTCTCGAAAATTAGGATGGAGAAAATGTCGTTCGCTATTTTTGGTCTTATTACGTCCCTCCTGCCTCGTACCCGCCATATCTCTTCGCTTCGATTTCACCCGACCGATTTCGAGGGATCAGTCTCGACTCGGGCTTAATCTCGTCACGACCATCCACGCGAATACGTCCCAATCTCGATTTACTATTGGTAAATTCGATCGATTCGCCCGTGTTGTTTCTTTCTTTCCTTTTCTTTTTTTCTTTTTTTCTTTTTCTCTTTCTCGATTTTTCGAATCAAGGGTGAAACGCTTTGCCTGCATAAAACGCAAAAAAAAAAAAAAAAAATCGGAAAATTGATTAATCGATTTCTCTGATCGCATGTATATTTAGCCGAAAGTGCCAGAAATCAAAGCGCCCGAGACACCGAAGATCGAAGTGATCAAAGACGTAACGCCGACTGGAAGCAGAAAGAGTTCGTTGATTCCTGGTAGCGGCACAACCAGTCGACGGGGTTCCTTGATTCCGCCCGAGGAATTGGGTCGCAGACCCAGCCTGATCATCAGTGACGAGGTATGTTACGAGGATTCTCTTTCTACTCTTGCAAAAGAGTGTATATACGTATATATGTATATATATATACACACACACATATATATATATATATACATATTCAGTGTTTTTATACATTTTTTTTTTTTTTTTTTGCGAACGCTGCGAAAAGGATATCATTCTCTCTCTCTCGAGAAATCGATATCCTAGCGGCCGTTCCCTCGCCTCGAACGACCGAGCGATCGATCTGCCCCGGGCTCGAGAAACGGTGGGAAAACATGGAAGCTATATTGGATTTTTTTTGGATGGTAAAATGGAATTTTATCGCGAAATTGTACCCGTTAATCAACCTCCCTTTGTCAAATTGCCAAGCAATGTTCTTAATAGCCCGCGATGTCTAATACTATTCCAGAAATAAACGCGTTCGCTCCTATTTTCGTGCAATTACTCATTACTTAATTTTTGATTCGCGGATCTTAATTGGGCGTGTCTTCAATCCATCGCGACAGGATCGATATAGTGATTGATTTAAACGGGAACAGAGCAGATCGATTGTTCGTCCCGAGCAGCGAGTAAACCCTAGCTGGTTACTCGCGATCCTCGATTTCAAAAAAATCTTTTTCGATCGTATGTTTACGTATGTAAACGTACGATGGTGAAGAAAGACGATCGAGAGTATCCGGTGGAGGGGGAAAAAAAAAAAGAAAAAAAAATGAAGATTCGAAAATAATGTAAAAAAAAAAGCAATCGTAGGTAGCTCGTGTAAAGAAAAAATACACATAGATACAAGCGTAGGT
>NW_006263611.1:123052-129563 GCF_000469605.1 Apis dorsata | reverse complement strand
TTTTTTTTTTTTTTTTTTTTTTTTTTTTGCAGTTTCGTAGCAACGTCAGTGATTTAGTGATCCCAATCGTGATAGTCTTAGAGCTAGATGTCCAAATCACGTGAACTCCCGACGTGTTTGTCTGATCACGACACCAAATTACGTGTCGGGTGTGTACGTTGATGTTAGTGTCAGCAATGCTAGTACAGCATCTCATCCTATTCGTGAATCGTCCAAACAGCCCAGCTTCTGAGAAACCAAATCATTTTCCCTTTGTTACCAAAACACAAACCCTTTCTCTCTTTCTCTCGCGCATCGAGAGAAATTGTATAATGCGTGGAAAATAAATAGGTTAATTTAATAAGGGGGGCGAAGTTAAAGAAAAGGAATTAATTCGTTCGAGGAGCGATATATATACGATACAACGAAATCTTTCGAAAAAAACGATACAAACAAATTAGTAAAGGAGAGTTTGATTCATAGGAGAATAGAAAGCTGCGACCAGGCGAGGTGGTGGACGAGCGTAAGGTGAGGAAATGGAGAGAAAAAAAAAAAAAAAAAAAAGCGAATGCCTCGTCTGCAACCTTACTACTCGACTACCAATGCACTTATTTTTTTTTTCATTTTATTTTTCACTTTCACATTTGTTCTTTTTCTTTTTCTCGCACGTTATTTCTTTTATCTTGTATCACACAATTATTATTACGATACGCGTACTTATCGAACGAACATCGAACGAAGAGCGAAATTAAAATTAAAATTATTCTCTTCGCGATCATGATCTCTTCGTTCTCTGTCTGCCTGCTCACTTCGATTACTTTTCACTTTTTAGCACATTGGCACAATATTCACATTCATCTTCTTCGATCATCTCGCGCTCGATGAAGCGGGAAAAAATTTCGCTTCCTATTTATTTTTAATAAATTTCGAATGAAGAACGTTCCGACGAAGATCGAGCGCGAGATCGTCGGATTATTCCGAAGCGGAGGTTCCATCGATTCAAGAAAACCTCGGCTCCTCTTTTTTTTTTTATGAATTAATAATATATTATTGACTATGGATATATGCACAATTGCACCATTGCACCAACGCACCACTGCACCTGGCACGGATCTGTTGCAACCGATTCTCTCTCTCTTTGATCACTTTATATATTCCACGATCGCTAATTAATGCCGTTAATAAGATAATATAATTAATATATATATATAACATCGAACAAATCGCGAAGAACAACGACGAGGGAAAAAAAAAAAAAAAAAATCCGAGACGTGTCTGGCGCGATACGGATTCTCTTCTCCATCTTAAATCTTAAATCATTGATGTATAAGGTTTCGTATTCGCCTCTAACATGCATTACGGCTCATAGATTACATTTTGGCAAAAGGATTGTTCCGAAAGGACAGACGCATCGGCGTTAACAAATGCCTAGACCAGAGACAAACATCTACTACCAACTACTTTCCAACATTATCAATCTATGTATTCGTATGTACGTATACTATACGTATATACGTATATATCGTTTACACGGTAAGTGAGAATACGTTTTCCACGATCCGAACACTTGTTATTTTCTGCCAACGGTCGGATAAAACTATCAATTTGCCGGACGCGAAGGACGACTTTGACTTATGCTATTGTACATTTAATACTTTGCCGTCTATTAATCAAACGCGGCCATTCGATCGTTTATTTCTAGCCGAATCGCGCGGACACGTCACGGATTTTCAGATCGAATTATCAACTCGAGAGAAATTCGATCGTTCTATTCCTAATTCCTCTAAATTCTTTCCAAATAAACGAAATCACGCGTCGCCACGAGTGAGCAACTACACGTATTTGTGTTTTACACTCGAAATACGAAACTTGGTATGCCCTCTGATTTGAACGGCGCTTGCGCAAAAACGAACGAACGAACGAACGAACGAACGAACGAACAAAGAGGAATGAATTTATCAGCGAAGCGGTCGGTAAAAATTTATTTTCTTTTTTTATTTACTTTCCCTGCACTATATATCTCCATCTTTTCTCCTCCTAAAAATTTTTTCTCTCTCTTTCTCTCTTTTTCTCCTTGCGTTTTTAAATGTGTATAATTTAGAAAAAAATATCTTGCATACGCGTTGTAAGATACGGTCTATCACGTTAAAAGCAAAGGGTACCAGAAGATTTCGCGATCGAAGATTATCTGAAAAACTCTAAAAGAATGCTGACATTTCGTCTCTATAATTTTTTGCAGTTGGGAAAATTACGCCCCGGCGAGGTGTTAGACACTAAGGTGAGATTTGTGTTCGCTATAACACAAAGCTTACCTGCCCGAACACCATTTACCTGCGAAATTTTTTATACTCTCTATATATATGTTTCTCACTTCATCGACCTCGATTTTTGCTCCTACTACTTTTACATTTTTTTTTTCTTTCTCCGTTTTTCTATTTCTATTTTTTATATACCTGACCCAACCACGAAGAATTTTTTAATCGAATTCCCAATTGAAGCTATATTATATATAAATACACATATATATAAAAAAAAAAAGCAATTTAACAGCGATCAACTAAAACCAGCCGAATGTTGTATTCCCAGACGCAGGAAATGCAGAAAATGCCGCATACCACCATGGAAAGCCGATATAATATTCATTTTGCGACTACGCAATCTTTTTTTAGTTATATTTTTTCAAGCTGTCGCCGCTACTGCCCATTCCCTGCTATCTCTACCATCGAGGCCTGTTTCTACGTGTTCGAGAGAGTACACTGGCAATCAGATGTAAATCCGTAAATTCTTTCCGATAAAAATCCCCCTTATAGAGATATCTCGAATCCCTTCTCGAAAAAAAATCTTCCTCGTCGATTTTTCATTTTATTTTCTTTTCTTTTGTTTTTTTTTTCTTTTCCATTTTTCCACGCACAACGTGCAGAATAAATGTGGCCGCCCTGGTGAACTGCAGGGGAAAGAGGTTAGCGTTATATTCATTATCTTTCGAATTGCAGTTGCGTTATCTCGAATATTTATTTCTATTTCTTTTCTTTTCTTTTCAATTCTACGTGTTGCAATGTTTATATATTTACGCGTCTGTAAATATTTTGCAAAAAACAGCTCAATAGGCTTCCGGGCGTTTTCGTTTTTGATGAACGAACGACGAATTTTTTACACCATTTTCCACTGATAATTGTCGATCGAATATATTCATTTTGCGATTGAAACGTCCCGCAGCTATGTATATTACCAACATATGTTTGCTTGATTCGAGCGAATACTTATTTATTTGTATTGAAAACAGTAGAAATTAGATAATGGTGGTAAGAAATATTTACGTGTTTTTTAATAGATGTTTGAATTTTGACCAAATATATATTTCTTTTTTCTTCTATTATTTTTCGTGTCTCGTGAATAACCTTCAAATGTTCTGTGTTTATCGTGTCAAGTCAAACGGACCGCAGTATAAGAGATGGCTTGGTCAGATATCTCTGTACTGAATTCTATTATATACGAAATTTGAAACATTATAATAACACTGGCAGGTCTATTTGAAACATGATACATATATGTGAAACTCGAATTTGTTATTTGTTTTGAATGTTAATTTGTCGCGAATGAAAATAATTGGTACGTGTTGATCAATAATCGTTCTCATATCGTTACACATTTCTAATAATCGAATTTTTATATGATAATCATATTCAATTCATATTTGTTTATTAATTTGTTTATTTACTTAATTATGTATTATCTATGTACACTTCGATATCTCTTTGTAAATAATCCACACTGCGATAATCGAATCGCGATTTTCTTTCCTTCTTTTCTCAATTTTTTATAAATTGTCAACTGTGTCTCTCTCTCACTCTCACTCTCTTTTCTTCACTATCCTTGTTCTCCTATACATATATATGTTTATTAACCATGCCTTATGTATCGCAATTGTATCTAACAGCGATGATGTGACGATGATCGAGAAGTTTCATGAACGTCACAAAAGTATTATACCTTTTATTATATCGCATCGAGTACCCTTCGAATGGACAAGCGACTTTTGTGACTAAACGAATCTACTTATAATCCCGTTCAAACGACTCTATTTTTTTTTATTTGCACGTATCGTCGTTACGCGATTCTAAACGCATTGTAAACGCATCGATCGATAATTCAAAACGAAGCTTGCTTACTCGCTTTGTGGTCACTGTTGGAAAGAAGTTTTGCGGGATGGTATGGGAGCGTCAAGAGGGGCAAGAGGAAGGTCCTTCGCTAGGACCGCCTATCCCCCCACTTCAGACGCTTTGTTGACAATTTTAACACCACACATTACATAGCAGTAGAAGAACCAATATTTGAATATTCAAAATCGTAAAAATTATTTTATAAAGTTACATTTAAGATTGGAAGTTAAAATATTTTCGAAAATATTAATTATTTTAATATAATATTAATATATCTTTAGTATATCTAGCTTATATAATTATTATCTTAACTATTCGAATACGAAATTACATTTATAAATTAAATTATCGTTACAAATCATAATTAGCTTATATATATGAAATAATACATGAGAAATAAAAAAATTTTTATATTTTATCAATAGAATTCTCTAGATTTTATGCCTACACTAATCGAGGTTTAGATAAAGATCGTCGTTTGGATTAGTTATGTGACATAGTAGAAACTTTCTTTTCACGAGACTTCTTTCCAGCAGTGAACAATATTTACTTACTTGATTCGTCGAAAATTTGCGAAGGAAGATGCATCGATCGACGCGGTGCACAATACCCTCCTTTAAATTTTTATGCGTATTTATCGTTTCGTAGCGAAGCTCTTTTCACGACACGAACTTCGTAAACTTTTCAGATTTACTCTTGTAGCGTTAAGTTTAACCTTGTGACTGATCAATTGGCGAAAATTAAGCGTCGAATTCGTGAGAATTCGAATCAACCCTCTCTCTTTCTCTGTCCACGTAACTCGCACAACCTTTACTTACGAGTTATCCCATATTGTATACCCTTTTTCTCGCTACATCGAATCATCCACTATTCTGATTCTCTTCGTATCAGAGAAGCGAATCAGAATTCAAATTACCAAACTTTTGCTGCGATAATTTATTATTTTATTTTTCTCCTTATCTGAAAAATAAAAAAAGACAAGCAAAAGTCTTGGTATCTCGTTTCCTCGATTTAGTTGCATTAACATTGTGAATAACTATGAACGATCTTAATGCTTCGTGCTAACCATCGTAGATTAACGATGTGACTAAACAGTTTGTAATTTAAAAGCATGATTAATCATTCACGGCACCACGGCACATAGCATACGGCATGAGATGCACCGAATATCGAATCGAGTCGTAACTTTCGCCCTATTCATCGAATTATATATTGGAATAATTATTCAATCGAGGAAATCGACGACGCAGGTAAGAGTGGGCGAAAGTCGCGCGCTTGATTCGTTGCTGCTTGTTTGCTTTTTTCCGAAAGCTTTCGATGCTTGAAATGAAAAAAAAAATTAAAAAAAAAAAAATAATAATAAAAAAGATAAACGATGGAAAAATCGCTTTATCGATTGATGAATACGATCGATTGATACAGCGTCGTCGTCCGAGCACGGACGTCCGAAGACCCAGCGTGGCGGACCTCGAGAATAAGATCAATCAGCCGAGCACACCTCTTCGAGATGTCGGACCACCGGGACCACCTCAAATCATCGATGTCCAGGAATCGTATTCCGCGGTGGAAGGTACGTTATCTAACTTATCGACCGATCGAATTATCGACATAACCAACGACCACGTTTCTTTTAAACCATAGTTTTACCCGTTGAAAAAGTAACTGGTTAAAAATTTCGAACAAAGTTTACTTTAAGTAATTACTTATTAAAATGCTTGAATAATATTTATTCGTAGCTGCTATAATCGTTCCGTTTTTCACATAACCTCACCACTATAATTATTTGCGATTATTATTACGTTTTAAACGATAAATTATCGAAATAATTTTATTCGTATTAAATTTTCCCCATCACTGCCTTAGACTCGACGGCGTACCTCACGGTTGGAGTTGAGGGTACGCCAGCGCCTACCTTCAAATTCTACAAAGGAATCACCGAGATCATCGAAGGTGGCCGATTCAAGTTCCTTACGGACACAGAGACCAATACGATCACCCTCTGCATGAGGAAGACGAAGCCCAACGACGAGGGCACGTACAAGATCGTCGTGAGCAATATCCATGGCGAGGATTCCGCCGAGATGCAGCTTTACGTTTCCGGTATGGACCTCCCCCCTCCTCTCCCCACTCTCTTCATCCCGACTCGATTTTTATTATCGTTTATTCGACGTATTTCGCCAGACGCCAGTGGTATGGACTTCCGTGCTATGTTGAAAAAGAGAAGGTATCAAAAATGGGCAAGAGAGGAGCAAGAACAAGAAAAGGTAGATTTGAAGGAAGTGGAGAAACCGATGCCAGCTTTGAAAAAAGTGGAAAAGGTACGTGTATATTTATCATATGCTTCTTCGTTATTCGATTCATGATCACGCGGT
>NW_006263611.1:116245-121566 GCF_000469605.1 Apis dorsata | reverse complement strand
AAATGTTTTTAAAAAAAAAAAAAAAAAACGTGTTTCAAATATTGAAAGGCGGAAGGCTCTGATACGCGATGTCGATTTGAAAAAAAATATTTGGATTCGTGAGATCCAAAGTGATCAGGGTCGTCCGCGATACACTCGATGTCCGATGTAAAGAGTGGGATTAACGATGTACGTGTGTGTGTGTACCGGGCATGCAGGACGTCTTCGACATTCAGCGCAGGCCAAGTTTGCAGGAGCTAATCGTCGACTGGCCGATATTAACGACGAGGGTCAAAGAGAAGGTTCGCGAAAACTGTTTACTCCAACACTTTTTTTCCAATCCATTCGCCGCTCCCTCGATTCTAGTTTAATCCCTTGGGCGATGTCTTCTCGATAACGAGAACCAACGAATTCCAACGTTTACTCAGCGCACTCTCGCGTGCCAATCGAGAAATATAAACGCAGCGTTGTCACGTTGGTCAAACTTGGCATCGCTTCCCCAAAGGATTAAAAGCTTCGAAGAAGAGATATAAACGCCTGTACTATACACCCTGCAAAGCTTCAACGAATACGACTTCAACTTTCTGAAAAAAAGACAGAGAGACATCCGTTGAAAGAACAACTGAAGACCGAGAGATTTTTCTTCTTTTTTTTTTTTTTTTTTTTTTTTACGATCGCGAGATTTTTCCTCGTCGCGTTTTTTTCTTCTTCTTTTAGCTTCTTTGCTTCGCACGGACGATGAAATTCTCGCGATCTAAAATCTTTCTAAATCTTAATAAATAATAAATCCTGCTTTGGCCTGCGCTTCCTTCTTTCTTAGGAATTCGCGTTACTTTAAATCACTCGTATTAATACGACTAATATAATTCGTTTTCATCGATTATATTTTTCGCTCGTTATATAGAAAAAGTATATACACGGTGTATATCCGATTAGAGAAGCAAAGAGTTTTGTGTTTCTTGCGCTTGAGATTTGCCTGCCATTAGCCTCAACGTGTAAAAAAAAAAAAAAAAAAAAAAAAAAAAAAAGAATATGTATAATACCCGTGTAGCGAATCAGACCTGTGATCGTCGATGATTTTTGTTGTTTTATAGAATAGTGGATCTCGTAGACCCTCCCTCGCCGAATTAATTCCCGACTGGCCGACCCTGCACCATTTCACCAAGACGGAGGTTGGGATCGTATTCCTCGGCATCTTGAAACACAGTTTCAAACTGATCGACCAGCGACCTCGCGTGATATCGATCTCTTTCTCTTTATATTCCTTCCTTTCTCTCTCTCTCTTTCTCTCTCTATTTTTTCTCTCTCTCTTTCTCTCTCTTATCGGTTATGCGATTCACCTTTCTCTGTACACACAATTGTTTCTTTACCGACTGTGAATTATTCACTAGTCTTTTCTTTTTCATTCTCTCCTCCTGTACGCACTTTTATTCATATATTCTTCGTTCTTCCTTCTTCTCGAATCTTTCTACGTTCGTACGGATTGTTCTTCACCATAACTCTCTTTTTCTCTCTCTCTCTCTCTCTCTTTCTCTCTCCTTATGATATATATATCTATATATATATATATCTTGCGTCCAATCTGTTTTTTTGTACGACGAACGAATTTTTCTTTTTTGCGTTGCGTTTAATTTTTCTTTTTTAAATATAGAATTTTCCACCTATAGCTATCGCCTCTCGAGAACGCTTCTTCGTCCTTCGGCGACGACGACGACGACAACGAGATTTTTTATTTTATTCATTTTTCCACAGACTTTTTTTCTTTTTTTCCCTCGCGAGAGATCTCTCGCGAGATGATCGATCGATGATTTGCGATTTGTGGCGCCTTCTTTTTTTTTTTTTTTTTTTTTTTTTAAAACATTGTTTTGATTCTTCATCTTCCTTATGTATGGCCAGCAACATTGTCGTTATTGGCGGTGTTCTTAGATCTGAATGGCTGCGTTCGTCGGCGATAGAATCAAAATATTAACAGATGTACATTTATTTTCGCAGAAGCCGGAAAGTTTCCTGAAACCGTTGGTGGACCAATATGCCAAAGAGGGCAAAGACAAAAAGGTCGTGTTCGAGGCGAATTTCTCGAAACCGAATTGCAAACCGAAATGGTTCTTCCGAAAGGACGTGAGTTTCTTTTTTCTTCATTATTCCATTCTATCCTCTTAAACATTTTTCTCTTTTCCTCTTCCGCAACAGGAACTGTTCCCTTCGTCGAAATACAAGTTCAAGAACGAGGAAGATTGCTACCAGCTCATCATCATGAATCCCAAGGTCGAGGATACAGGAAAGTACACGATCGAAATTTCAGGTGTCTCGAGTACTGCCTTCCTCAACGTCGAAGGTTAGTGTTATTTTATTTTCATCTCAGCTCAGAGGAATTAAAAAATTAATTTAATATCTAAATCGATAGAACCGGATCCAACTTACACGTTCACCAAACCGCTCTCCAAGAAGACAAGCGGTTACACGAAGCACGAGGTTTACATGGAGTGTACGGTCAGTTCGAATCTCGCTCAAGTTACGTGGTACAAAGGGAAAACCAAACTCGAGGTAAACGAACGATAATAAAAATTTCTAAATCTCTAAAAAAAAAAAATGTCTAAAAAAAAATCCTAAATCTCTTCTCTTTAAAAATCCGATATCTATATCTATTTGTATTTTTCAGGATGGCGATACGTATAGCATATCGAAGGATATGAACGGCGTTTGTCGTTTGACCATAAAGAGTGCTACCCTTGAAGATAGCGGCGAATACATTTGTAAGATCAACAAACAAACGGACAAAACTGAAACGGTTCTAACCGTAGTAGGTGCGTTCCTGTCGTGAGAAAAAAAAAAAATTCTTCTCAAAAATTAAAATTCTCCGTGATCCTATCACCTGAAAGAGAAAAAAAAAATTTGTTCGTTCCTCTGCGCAGAATACCCGTACAAATTCGTGAAGGTGTTGAAATCGCAGCAACTCGTTGAAAAAGAAACGTTGACGCTGGTCTGCGAATTGGACGATGCCGGTGGAGAGGTAAAATGGTTCAAAGGTGACCAAGAGATCGTACCTGACAAGAGGTAAGAGTTATTAATTAATCCCTTGCGTTTCTTCAAATTCGTGAAAAAAGATTTTTTTTTTTTTTTCTAATTGGAAATAATTCGTGCAGGGTACAGATCAAAGAGGATGGCAGAAAGAGGAAGCTCATCATCAAAGACACCAAGGTTACGGATGCTGGTCAATATTCGTGCGTGAGCAATGCCGATAAGACCGAAGCGGAAATAGTAATAAACTGTAAGTGTTGATAATTCGAAAGCGAGGAACGTATTAGAGTTGGGTATCAAAAATAAATTATATTTAAAAATTTCGAATAAAGTTACTTCGAATGATCACTCATTAAAATGCTTCAATGATATATATATATTCGTAGCTTTTCATATAATCTTGGTCAATTTGCAATTATTTATTGAACAATAAATTATTGAAGTAGCTTATAATTTTATTCGTGATTTCAACTGTTAAATTTTATTCTATAACGTTGAAAAGTATACAAGAAATGAATAATTGAATTTTCCTTTAGACGCGAATCGTTTCAACAAGAAATTAAAGGATACGGTAGCCGTGGAGAGGGAAAAATTGGTGTTGGATGTGGAACTGCAAGATCAAACGGCGCCTGCGATCTTCTTCTTTAACGGGAATCGAATCGAGCCTAACGAGAGAGTCGAGATCAAGAATTTGGGAGGTGGAAAGCATCAGTTGATCTTCAACAGAGTGGAAATGAGCGATGACGGTGAAATTAGTTGCGAGAGTGGACAGTTGAAGAGCAGTTGTAAACTCACTGTGAAGAAAGGAGAGAGCAAACCCATCGTTGAAATCCCTGACAAGGTCGAAGGCCCTTGCAACACGCCTCTTGTATTCGTTGTACCTTACAAGAGTGAGTTTTTCCATCTTCTTCCATAAATATATATATAAATATATATATTATAAACTTTAACTCAATGCACTTCAAGACTGTATAGTAATATTTACTTATATTTCATTTCTTTCTTAGAATATTCATGAACAAATTGATACATAAAATAGTAAAACTTTAACTCAATACATTCAAGAGTGTATAGTAATATTTACTTATATTTCATTTCTTTCTTATAGAATATTCATAAACAAATTGATACATAAAGTAGTAAAACTTTAATTCAATGCACTCAAAAGTGTAATATTTACTTATATTTCATTTCTTTCTTAGAATATTCATGAACAAATTGATATATAAAGTAGTAAAATTTTAACTCAATGCACTCAAGAGTGTATAGTAATATTTACTTATATTTCACTTCTTTCTTAGAATATTCATGAACAAATTGATATATCAAGTAGTAAAATTTTAACTCAATGCACTCAAGAGTGTATAGTAATATTTACTTATATTTCACTTCTTTCTTAGAATATTCATGAACAAATTGATATATCAAGTAGTAAAATTTTAACTCAATGCACTCAAGAGTGTATAGTAATATTTACTTATATTTCACTTCTTTCTTAGAATATTCATGAACAAATTGATATATAAAGTAGTAAAATTTTAACTCAATGCACTCAAGAGTGTATAGTAATATTTACTTATATTTTATTTCTTTCTTAGAATATTCATGAACAAATTGATACATAAAGTAATAAAGCTTTAACTCAATGCACTCAAGAGTGTATAGTATATTTTTATTTTATTACTTTTTATTTTATTACTTATATTTCATTTCTTTCTTAGAATATTTATGAATAAATTGATACATAAAATAGTAAAGCTTTAACTCAATATATAAGTAGTATAATAATATATAAAGTAGTAAAACTTTAACTCAATGTATTCAAGAGTATATAATAATATTTATATTTCATTTCTTTCTTATAATATAATATTCATGAACAAATTGATACATAAAGTAGTAAAGCTTTATTTGCATGTGAAATTCACTTCAAATTAAGCTGAAATTAAGAAATTCAGCGAAGGATTAAAAAACTGATCATACTCTAAGAATATCTCTCTTCTCATTGCAGTCGAAGGGACGAAACAGAGTCAGGTGGAAGCGAAACTGTTGAAAGACGGTAAAGCGTTGCCGTTGAAAGATGTAGAGATAGTGGTTGGCGAGGACAAGATCACCTTCAAGATCAAGAAACCTTCCCGAGATCAATCTGGCGTTTACCAAGTGAAGATTAGTAACAACCAAGGGGAGGAAGTAAATGACGTGAATATTAATATGCAAGGTACGTCTCGATTCGAATAAACTTCCCATCATCATCATCATCATCATCATCATCATCATCATCATCATGATTATCATCATCATCATCGTCATCATCATCATCGTCG
>NW_006263611.1:114637-116196 GCF_000469605.1 Apis dorsata | reverse complement strand
CATCGTCATCATCATCATCATCATCATCATCATCATCATCATCATCATCATCATCATCATGATTATCATCATCATCATTGTCATCATCATCATCATCAGCATCATCATCATCATCATCGTCATGATTATCATCATCATCATTGTCATCATCATCATCGNATCATCATCATCATCATCATCATTAGCATCATCATCATCACCACCACCACCACCACCACCACTACCACCACCACCACCATCACCACTACCACCACCACTACCACCACCATCATCATCATCATCATCATCATCATCATCATCATCATCATCATCATCATCATCGTCATCGTTTAATCGTTGAAAATCTCTCTTTCAGACGTGCCATCCCCGCCCAGAGACGTGGACGTTAACGAGATCTTCCAAGACTCTTGCGTGGTGTCCTTCAAACCTTCGAAAGACGACGGTGGAACGCCCATCACGAAATACGTGATCGAACGCCTCGACCTCAGCTTGAAGGCGCAATGGGACAACGTGGGCGAAGTAATGCCTGGGGAGAAATGCTCTTACAAAGTTCAAGATCTCGTCGCAAAGAAGGAGTACAAGTTCCGTATCAGAGCTGTGAACAAACTTGGCTCCAGCGAGCCGGCCATGTTCGGCAAGCCAGTGCTCGCCAAAGATCCATGGGGTAACACTTTACTATTTTCATATCCTTTCACGAAACATGTACAATTGTATTAAGAAAACTAAATCCTCTTCTTCCTCGATAGACGAACCAGGTAAACCCACTAACGTGGAGGTGACCGACTGGGACAAAGATCACGCCGACTTGAAATGGACGAAGCCCGAAAACGACGGTGGGGCGCCTATCACGGGTTACATAATCGAGTACAAGGAGAAGTTTGGCAAAGACTGGGTGAAGGGGAAGGAAATCGAAGGAGACGTGACGGGAGCGACCATAGACGGGCTGAAGGAGGGTACCCAATACGAGTTCAGGATCAGGGCCGTGAACAAAGCCGGGCCCGGTGAACCGTCGGATGCGACGAAACCGATCATAGCCAAGTGCCGATTCGTGAAACCTTACATCGTTGGGGACGGTCTAACGAACCTGATCGTGAAGAAGGGGCAGATTATCAAGTACGACATCAAGTATGCCGGTGAACCCGAGCCTGAAGTTCATTGGTATCTCGGGGAGAAAGAGTTGGTTCAAGACGCGGCCGAGAGGATCACGATCGACAAATACGAGAGGAACACGGTGCTCACCGTTAGGAAGACAACTAGGCCGGATTCTGGAAAATACAAGTTGGTTCTGTCCAACAGTTCTGGAACTTGCGAGAGCTTCGCCGACGTGATTGTCCTCGGTAAAAATATCTCACCCCTATCTCGTATTTATACCTCTTTTCACAACGATTGTCCCCTTACAATTATTCTCTTTACCATTAGACAAACCTTCGAAACCGACCGGCCCGTTGAAAGTGGAGGAAGTTCGCGCCGATCACGTGAAAGTGAAGTGGGAAAAGCCCGAGGATAATGGAGGTACCGACATTACCGGCTACGTGTTGGAGAAAATGGACATGGATACG
>NW_006263611.1:113593-114572 GCF_000469605.1 Apis dorsata | reverse complement strand
CGATGGATCCCTGCCGGGGAAGTGGGACCGGACGAAACCAGCTTCAACTTCACCGGCCTGACGCCGAAGAAGAAGTACAAATTCCGCGTGAAAGCTGTGAACAAGGAAGGCGAGTCCGAGCCGCTCGAAGTCGAGGAGGCGATTCTTGCCAGGAATCCTTATGGTGAATAAATAATCTTCTTACTCGCTTCGCTTATTGCCACGCTCACTCACTTTTGATTCATCCTCTTCAGACGAGCCTGATAAGCCTGGTAAACCTATAATCTTCGATTACGATAACGTAAGCGTATCCTTGAAGTGGGAGAAGCCTCAGAACGACGGCGGTAGACCGATCACTCATTACACCGTGGAGATGAAGGACAAGTTCGCTGTCGACTGGGTAGAGGTAATGAAAACCACCGATGCCACCCCAGAGGCGAAGGTCGAAGGTTTGAAGGAAAAGATGATTTACCAATTCCGAGTTAGGGCTCACAACAAAGCAGGCCCCAGCCAGCCTAGCGAGCCCACCGACAATCATCTTTGCAAACACAAGAATCGTAAGTTAAAAAAATTAAACTTTATTTTATATATAAATATATATATATATAAAACAAAGTTTCATTTTTATTATATATATTTATTATATATATTTCATTATATATATTTTCATTATATATATATATATGTATATAATTAATTTGCATCTCGATTTGAAATTTCAGTTAAACCGAGAATCGACAGAACGAATTTCAAGTCTATAGTTATCAAGGCTGGACGTACTCACAAATGGTCGGTAGATATCATAGGGGAACCGCCGCCAGAAGTTAAATGGATTTGGAGAGACAACATACCTCTTACTACCACCGAGCGTATCAAGATCGAGAACGTGGATTATCACACAGACTTTACCATCGTAAACGCGATGCGTAAAGACACTGGAAAGTATACTCTCATCGCGGAGAATGCTAACGGAAAAGACGAGGAAACCGTGGAACTCACT
>NW_006263611.1:104937-113384 GCF_000469605.1 Apis dorsata | reverse complement strand
ATATATATATATATATATCAAAACGAGTATACGAGCGTACTTTTGTGTCGTTCAGGCAAGCCGGATGCACCGAAGGGTCCGTTGGAAGTGACGGATATTACGGCTACGTCGGCCAAGGTGAAATGGGAGAAACCGGAAGACGATGGTGGCGTTCCTATCAAAGAATACGAAATCGAAAAATTGGACACGAAAACTGGAAAATGGGTGAGGGTGGGAAAGGTTCCGGGCACTGCACCGCTCACAGAATTCGAGGTGACTGGATTAAATCCGGGAAGCGAATACAAATTCCGCGTTACCGCGGTCAACGACGAAGGTGATTCCGAGCCTCTGGAAAGCGAGCGCGGAATCATCGCCAGAAATCCGTACGGTAAGACGAAACGAAAAAAAGAACTTTTTTCCCCGGATGTTTAAAACTTTGTTTCTTCGAGAGTTATAATTGTATGTATAATCAATTTTTAATTTCGATGGTTTATTTTTTAGACGAGCCGCATAAACCGGGAACACCTGAGATAACCGATTACGACAACGAGTCCATAAGTTTGAAATGGACTGCTCCTGATTTCGATGGTGGCGCTCCGATCGAAAAGTACATAATCGAAAAGAAAGACCGTTACAAACCGGATTGGGAAAAAGCGATGGAGGTACCTGGAAATCAACTGGAGGCCAAAGTAGGAGATTTGAAGGAACGCGGAGAATATCAGTTCAGGATCATCGCCGTGAACAAAGCAGGTCCGTCTCCGCCATCAGACGCCTCAAAGATGCAAATATGCAAGCACAAAGCACGTAAGTATATCTGTATTTCACTCATTTTTTTATTTGTCATAATTGAATTTACATGAGTATTCGAGCGAGTTTCGATCGAATCTTTCTTTCTTCTTTTCTTGTTTTATTCCCACAGTGAAACCAAGAATCGATCGTACCAACTTGAAGCCTATCACGGTCCGTGCTGGCAAGCCAATCAAATATGACGTAGACGTTCGCGGTGAACCGCCCCCAGAGATCACATGGTATCACGCGAATCAAGCGGTTCAAAGTGGCGGGAATATTGAAATTGTCAACGTCGATTACAATACGAAACTCAGTATTACCGACTGCGTGCGAAAAAATACCGGGGTGTGGAAAATAAAAGCTGTAAATCCTCACGGTGAAGACGAGGCTGAGGTCGAAGTTACGATACTCTGTAAGTCGAATGATATTGACAATCTCTGAAATTGATACTGTATATAACTTATTATTATTATTTATACTATATAATTTACTTTATTATTTACTTATTACCATATATTAATTTTATTACTTTATATACTTATATATATTTATATAATTTAATAATTAATTTATATATACTTATTTATATAAATTAATTATTATATTATTATATTATATTATATTATATTATATTATATTATTATTTATATAATTTATTATTATTGACTCGATTCATAAATATTAACAGCTGCTCCTGGAAAACCAAAGGGTCCTTTGAAAGTATACGACGTTACGAAGAGCGGTTTGAAATTGAAATGGGAAAAGCCGGAAGACGATGGCGGCTTACCCATTACCAGTTATCAAATTGAGAAGCTGGACAAAGCGACGGGAAGATGGGTGCCCGTCGGGCGTACTTCGGATACGGAAATGGACGTTAAAGGTCTTCAAGAGGGTCACGAATACGAGTTCAGGGTGAAGGCGATTAACGAAGAAGGGGAATCCGAGCCATTGGTCACGGACAGTTCGACCATTGCAAAGAATCCTTATGGTGAGAGACGCGAAAAATTGCTTGTTTTTTTGCGTACAAAAAGAATATTAGAAAGTTTTCACTGATAAATTTGAATAACAATAATCTTTAGACGTAGCCAGTAAGCCTGGTGTGCCGGAATTCGAAGATTGGGATGTGGATCGTGTCGATTTAAAATGGGAACCGCCGAAAAGTACTGGAGGCGCACCTATTACGGGTTACATAATCGAAATGAAGGAGAAGCCGTCGCCGAATTGGCAAGAGGCCACTGTAACAGACTCGCCCCAACCAAAAGGGCGTGTCACCGGTTTGAAGAAAGGTTCCGTGTACCAATTCCGCGTGCGCGCCGTTAACAAAGCTGGACCATCGGAACCGAGCGATTCAACCAAACCACACGTGGCAAAAGCGCGATATCGTAAGTACTGTTCATTGCTGGAACGAAGTCTCGTGGAAGAAAACGCATTCTTGTTTCTATCATGGTATTCGTTACTTATATTAATCCAAGACAATGATCTGTATCTCATTGCATTAGCTTAAACGTAGAATCCTAAGAATTCTATCAATATAATATAAAAATTTTATTATTTCTCATAATATGTATAGAGTAATTATGATTTGTAGCAATAGTTTAATTTATAAATGTAATTTCAAATAGTTAGGGTAATAATTGTATATATACAAATAGATATACTATTAAAATAATAATTTGATAAATATTTCAATTTCCAATCTTAAATGATTATTCTAACATGAGTTCATAATTGAAAAATAATTTTTATGATTTTGAATATTCAAATTATAGCTTTTCTATACTACTGGTAGTATTGTGGTGTTAGGAAATTGTTAAGAAAGCATCTGAAATAAAGATAGACTGTATATTACACTAGTAGTAAAAGAATTATAATTGGAATATTCAAAGTCATAAAAATTATTTTATATGAAGTTACATTAGGATATCTAAGACTGGTTTTGATATAATATTAATATATGTTTAGCTTATTTATATACATATAATTCTTATTTTAATCGAATACAAAATTGTATTTATAAATTAAACTAATATTACAAATCATAATTAGCCTACATATTTTGAGAAATAACTAAATTTTTATATTATAAGTTAGATTCTCTGGATGCCTACACTAATGCAAGATTTAGATTTGTTGTGGATTAATATATATGAAAATAGGCGTTTCCTTTCAAATTTAACTAATCAGATTCGCATTCTTTCCACGATACTTTTTTCCAACGATACTTTTTGCTTCAACGATTATTGTGAATCTCGATGTACATATATATTTATATATTCACACGTTTTTCATTTTCCAGTGAAACCACACATAAATCGCGACAAATTGAAAACGATTAAAGTGAGGGTGGGTCAAATGGTGAAACTAGAAGTCGACATCGAAGGTGAACCACCGCCAACCGTTACCTGGAACTTTGGAGGCGCGGTCCTTCAAACAAGTGCCAACGTGAAAATCGATAACGAGGATTACCTAACCAAAATTCATTTGACCCAAACTAGCCGCAAGCAGAGTGGCAAATACACCATCAAAGCTGTGAACGATTCTGGACAGGACGAGGCCGACGTGGAGATTATCATTCAAGATAAACCCGGGAAACCGGAAGGTCCTCTGGAAGTGACGGACATCCACAAGGAAGGATGCAAATTGAAGTGGAACAAACCGAGGGACGATGGCGGTTTACCGTTGTCCGGTTATTTGGTCGAGAAAATGGATGTCACGACCGGTCGATGGGTACCAGTTGGCATGGTTGATCCAGACAAAACGGAACAGACTATCACTGGTTTGGAACCTGGAAAGCGATACGAATTCCGCGTGAAAGCTGTAAACGAAGAGGGAGAATCAGAACCCTTGCAAACAGATGTTCCCATCATCGCTAAGAATCCTTATGGTATATATATATATACACATATATGGTATATGTATATATATACTGCTCACTGGTGGAAAGAAGTCTAACGGGACAGCATAGGGTCAAGAGAGAGCTTTTAGCCTATCTCCATTTCAAACGCTTTGTTAACACTATACATTATTAGAGTAGTCAAATAGCTTCAAATTGGATTAGCATAGATATGTAACAAATACCAAGCTAGAAACAAATAAGTGTTTACCCCCATATTAATCAATTATACTGTCAGACTTCTTTCCAACAGTGAACATACATATATATATATATACTACATACTATATTATATACATATATACATTATACTGTATACTATATTATATACATTATATTATATATTATACTATATTGTATATATTATATTATATATTATACTATATTGTATATATACATTACTATATACTATACTGTATATTACTATATATTATATATATATATACATTATACAATATACTATATATACATATATACATTATACTACATACTATATAAACATTGGATGGCTTATCATTGAAACATTATAACTTGTTTAAATTCGAACTTTCAGATCCTCCATCTGCACCTGGTCTACCAGAAATCATCGATTGGGCCGAAAACATGGTGAAGTTGAAATGGGAGCCACCGATACGGGACGGTGGTGCACCCATCACAGGTTACATAATCGAAATGAAGGACAAGTTTGGTACAACGTTCGTGAAGGCTGCTGAGGTGGAAGGACGGGTGTGCACGGGAACAGTGACACGATTGGAGGAAGGAAATCAATATCAGTTCAGAGTTCGAGCTGTGAACAAAGCAGGTCCCGGAGAACCTAGCGAGGCTACCAATCCTCATACTGCCAAAGCTCGTTGGCGTGAGTATAATGATTTCTCCTTCTCATATTAGAAAAATTTCACGTTAATTCATTTTATCAATTCGTTTACAGTGAAACCGTTCATCGACCGGACCAATTTGCAACCAATAACCGTAAAAGTCGGTCTCACTGTTACTTTGGATGTGAATATCATTGGTGAACCGCCACCAAACGTAACTTGGTTCTTCAAAGACAAGGAGATAGTATCCGACGACACGATACGCGTCGACAATATCGACTACAATACCAAATTTTTCATTTTGAAAACCAAACGAGCGCACACGGGTAAATACGTGATCAAAGCGAAGAACGAGGTGGGCGAGGACACTGCCGATGTCGAGATAATCGTCATCGGTAAACCAAGTAAGCCAAAGGTACGAGATCCTATTTGAATTTGATCATCTCGCTCATTTATGACGCTAAATATCACGATAAATATACAGATTTATAAATATTTGTGATTTGAATCCTCGAGTGGAAGATGTAGGAAAAAAGTTGTAGCAGGCAATTAATTTAGAAAGTTTCGAATTTGACAAACGTATAATAAAAACTGGACTATGTGAGAAAAGGAAATGATATTCCAAAGAAACAGATGTTAAGGAAAAAATGCTATTAAAAAAAAAAGGTTATAAATATTTGGTATGAGATGTCCTTATAAATTATTCGATAGATATGGATTAAATATAGATCTAAACAGTGATAATTTAATAAAATAACAATAAAAACAATGAAATTGAAAATAATAAAATGAAAAGAGCACTGTAAAAAAACATATTATTCAAAAATTGCCAATTAAAGTTAGGAATATTATTATTGCTTATTTTTCTAAAATATAATAAATAAACAATGACAAAACAAATAACAAAATAACAATAAAAACAATGAAACTGAAAATAATAAAGTGAAAAAAGCACTGTAAAAAGACATATTATTCAAAAATTGAAAGAATTAAGAAAATTGCCAACTAAACTTAGGAATATTATTATTGCTTATTTTTCTAAAATATAATAAATAAACAATGATAGAAATGCATATATTATAATATAAGATAAAATTAATAAATATTAATTTTAATATACTTTTGTGAATCAAATATTGCAATAAAAAGAAAAGTAGAAAGTTTCCACTTTTCATACATTCAACTCTTGTCGCGTGGAACGATGTAGAATGTATAAAAAATCATTGACAAATCATTACAGTATATAAATTTCTAATATGAAGTAATTACTTACTAATTTTAAGTCTAATTTACAAAATTACTTATTGATAATTTATAAATAGATATTTTGAGATGTTTATAAATGCTTCTTAATAAATTTATGAAGTATTTCTCAACTCAATTGAAATTGATCGATAAATTATCCGATTAGTTGTCCGCCTATATACGCGTATTTCGTTTAAACTTTTAAAAAAAGGATTTAAAATTTTAATGCATTTATTGAAACAATTATTTTTTACACATTTGAAAATGAATTTTATCCAATTACACTATCACAATCATTATATCACATACATTTATCCAATGTACACTAATTCGAACCAGTGTCATTTTATCGAAATAAAATTTTAAATCGCAGGGTCCTCTGGAAATATCCGACGTGAACAAACACGGTTGCAAGTTGAAATGGGAGAAACCTGATGACGACGGTGGTGTACCGGTCGAGTATTACGAGATCGAAAAGTTGGATCCCCTGACGGGCCAATGGATCCCTTGTGCGAAATCCGTGGAACCAGAAGTGACGGTGACTGGTCTTCAAGAAGGGAAACCGTACAAATTCCGGGTGAAGGCGGTGAATCGAGAGGGCGAATCGGACGATTTGGAAGCAGACAAATCCATCATCGCGAAGAATCCGTTCGACGAGCCTGGAAAACCTGGCCGGCCGGAAATCAGAAACTGGGACAAAGACTTCGTCGATCTCGAATGGACTCCACCCAAAGACGACGGTGGCGCCCCGATCGAGAAGTACATCGTGCAGATGAGGGACAAGGAAGGCCGCCAATGGATAGACGTGGCGAAAGTTCTTGGAGATCGCACCACTGCCAAAGTCACCGATGGTATCGAGGAAGGTCACGAATACGAGTTCAGAATAGTTGCAGTGAACAGAGCCGGGCCCGGAGAGCCGAGCGACACCTCGAGAAGCGTTGTTGCCAAACCACGATTTTGTAAGCATATATATATGTGTTTGCGAACACTTAACGCGAGATTCGTGAAGAGCTCATGCGTAGAAATTTTTCACAAAGAAATCTTTTTCTGTTATTATCGTTCGCAAGCCTCTATTAAATCTAAATATAATGTTATATGAGAAGATTGTTTTTGAGAGTTTAATCGACACTTATAATCGTATATTTTTGATACACTTCATTGATGGGAAAATTTAAATAGTTAAATTAATTACGAATAAAGTTACTTATTGGATAAGTTACTTCGATAATTTATCGTTTAAAATGTAATAATAATCGCAAATAATTATAGTAGCGAGGTTATGTGAAAAGCGGAACAACTATAACAGCTAGGAATAAATTATTCAAGCATTTTAATAATTTTAATAATTAAAGTAACTTTATTCGAAATTTTTAACTAGTATATATATATTCTTTTTTTTATATTCATTGTCTTTACACCATTTTTTCCATTCTTTTGTAAAGTGGCACCCCACATCGACCGCAAAAATCTACAAAAGAAGGTTATGCGAGTGGGCCAATTGTTACGAATCGAGGCGGATATACAAGGCGAACCGCCACCGCTCGTTACTTGGAAGCTGAAGGACGCCGTGCTGAAGAGCATGGATCGTCTCAAGATCGAGAACGAAGATTATCACACCACCTTTATCATAAGTAAATTGCAGAGATCCGATACCGGCACTTACACGGTTGTAGCTAAAAACGACAGCGGTACCGACCAAGTGGACGTTGAGATCCTGGTACGATTACGCTCACTATTACAATTAAATATTTACACGATTTCATATCAAGAGGAAAAAGAAAAAAAAAAATCTAAAAATCCTTCGTTCTTTTAGGTGGTGAGTAAACCTAGCAAACCGAAGGGACCGCTCGAGGTGTCCGACGTAACCGCGGAAGGGTGCAAGCTGAAGTGGGACAAACCTGACGACGATGGTGGGGAGCCAGTCGATCACTACGTCATCGAGAGGATGGACGTCGACACGGGAAGATGGGTACCTTGTGCGACGAGTAAAACGCCGGAAGCTGACGTTACCGGCCTCAACGAAGGCAAGGATTACCTGTTCCGAGTGAAGGCTGTCAATTCCGAAGGTGAATCCGAACCTTTGGAAACGGCAATCCCAACCACGGCCAAGAATCCTTACAGTAAGCGCGAAGCTTTTATTTTTCTGCGAAGGTTGACAGAGTGATCGATAAAATTTTAATAATTTTCCCTCGATCGTAGCCGAGCCAGACGCTCCTGGCAAGCCTGATCTGAAGGATTGGTCGAAGCAACACGTTGACCTGAAATGGAAAGCGCCTAAGAAAGATGGCGGGGCGCCGATAGAGAAGTACATAATCGAGAAGAAGGATCAATACGGGAAATGGCAGAAGGCGGCCGAGGTTCCTGGAAATAAAACTGAGGGTAGAGTGGAGGGATTGATCGAGGGGCAGAAGTATCAGTTCCGTGTGAAAGCCGTGAACAAAGGCGGTCAGAGTAAACCGAGCGAGCCGAGCGACAGCCTGGTCGCCAAGGATCGTTACGCCGCGCCCAAGATCGATCGTACCAATCTGAAGGATCTGACGATCAAGGCTGGGACGAATATTCGATTGGACGTGAAGGTCACCGGCGAGCCGCCTCCGACGAAAACTTGGTATCTGAACAAAGCGAAGCAGGAATCGGGCGGTGTGTTGACCATCGAGCTGGAGGATTACAGGACCAAATTCCTGGTGTCGTCCGCGTCGAGAGCTCATTGCGGTACGTTGACACTG
>NW_006263611.1:102167-104617 GCF_000469605.1 Apis dorsata | reverse complement strand
GGCGGAGAACAGTTCCGGGAAGGACGAGGCCTCGATCGAGGTTCTGGTGTTGGACAAGCCTGGTAAACCGGAAGGCCCCCTCAAAGTGTCAGACGTGCACAAGGAGGGATGCACGTTGAAGTGGAATCCACCGTTGGACGACGGTGGCGTGCCACTCGATCACTACGTGGTGGAAAAGATGGACACGGAAACTGGAAGGTGGATACCGGTTGGACGCAGCAAAGAACCGAGCATGGTCGTGGAAAATCTGGTGCCAGGTCAAGAGTACAAGTTCCGAGTCTCGGCTGTGAACGCGGAGGGTGAATCGGAACCTTTGGAAACGGATCATGGAATCGTAGCTAAGAATCCATTTGGTTAGCATTCAATTTTTCTTAAATCGATTGGAAAAAAATATTAATAATAATAATATAATAACGATGATATTTCGTTTCATTAGACGAGCCAGGTCCACCTGGTCGACCAGAGGCAACCGATTGGGACAAGGATCATATAGACCTAAGATGGACTCCACCCTTAAACGATGGTGGATCTCCAATCACTGGATACATAATTGAGAAACGCGAGAAAGACGGCCCACGATGGATAAAGGCGTGCGAAACCGGACCTGAATGCAAGGGACGAGTCGATAACCTCGACGAGGGTGTCGAGTACGAGTTCCGTGTGAAAGCTGTTAACATTGCTGGACCCGGTGAACCATCCGACACCAGTAAACCGATCACAGCCAAAAGCCGACGATGTAAGAACATTTTTCTTTGGTGACTTCTGAAACACCAACCTATCTTTTATATTTTTGTAAAGTAACTTTTTCGACCAACGAAAACATTTGTTTCTATCTATTATCCTTCCGAGTTTATATGCTTAATCAAAATTATACAATTTTCTCATATATTTTCCATCTCCGTTTCTATCTATTGCCTTTGTGCAATATCGAATCACGAGTTTGCGAATTTTTTACATTTTCCAAAATTACGTGTCTGAAAATTTCCAAGTTTAATTAAAATTCGATTATTAATAATTTCTCTCAATCGATAGATCGATTTCTCTATTCTAACCTCTCAACATAACCTCCATTTTCCGACAGTGGCGCCAAAGATCGATAGGAAGAACTTGCGTGATATCACGGTACGCGAGAACGAAGGATTCCACTTCGACGTGAAAATCATCGGAGAACCACCGCCTGACGTCACTTGGGTAATCAACAACAAGAGTATCCAACAAACGACGTTCCGCAGGATACAAAATGTGCCGTACAACAGCAAATTTTTCAACGACAAACCGGAACGGAAAGACAGTGGCATTTATAAGATCACGGCTGTGAACCAGTATGGATCCGATACCGCCGAAGTGGAAGTCACCGTTGTCTGTAAGTAATAAAATTCGTCTGTTCGTTTGAAAATAAAATTTCTCGTCGTGAAAAATAATCGACTCGATTGCTTCGTTGCAGCTAAACCTGCAAAACCCGAAGGACCGCTCGAAGTGTCCGATATTCACGCGGAAGGATGCACTTTGAAATGGAAGAAACCGAAGGACGACGGTGGAGAGCCCATCGAGGGTTACCTGGTGGAAAAGTTCGATCCGGATACGGGTGTTTGGTTACCAGTCGGTAAGACGACAGGCCCGGAAATGAAGGTGGAAGGATTGACACCTGGACACGAGTACAAGTTCAGAGTGAAGGCGCTTAACAAAGAAGGAGAATCGGAACCGTTGGAGACGTACAGCTCGATAGTGGCCAAGGATCCATTCAGTAAATATATATATATATATATATCTAAAATTAAAAGACTTATCATCTAAGAAAAATTCTCATAAGGATGAAAAATTTGTTTAGCCGTACCAAGCCCTCCTGGTGCACCTGAACCGGTCGATTGGACCGCGAATCAGGTCGAGTTGTCTTGGAAGGAGCCGGTCAGCGATGGCGGATCACCCATCACGGGGTACATCATCGAGAAGAAGGACAAGTACAGTACGATGTGGGAAAAGGCTTTGGAAATCGAGACACCTACCACGAAAGGCCTGGTTCACGGCCTCATCGAGGGTAACGAGTACTTGTTCCGCGTGATAGCCGTGAACAAAGCCGGTCAATCGGAGCCCGGCGATACCAGCAAAACGTTCACCGCTAAACCACGATACCGTAAGTAATTTCTTTATTGTATAAGCAAAACGCTTCGTCGATTCAATTTATTCGCTACCGCATTGTATCCCTGATATAAGCGTGTATAAATATCGCAAATATAGTTCCATGCATAGTTTGCGAACGGATAGCATTGAAGAGATACCGTTTGTACACCCAACGCTCTATAAATAACGAATTAATGAAAATAATATTTTGGCACTTATCGAACGATCGACTCATCTATAAATTTGTATCGACAGTGGCGCCCAAGATCGACCGGCGCAATCTGCGGGACGTCACCTTGTCGGCCGGCTCACTGCTGAGATTCGACGTTAAC
>NW_006263611.1:101342-102080 GCF_000469605.1 Apis dorsata | reverse complement strand
CGGTGAACCTCCGCCGCACATCGAGTGGCGATACGGCGCCATTCCCCTGCACTCCGACAGAAAGGTGCAGATCGACAATTCCGAGTACAACACCAAGTTCAGCATTCGTCCCGTGGTCCGAGACGACAGCGGCGATTACACGATCACGGCGACCAACTCGTCGGGAAGGGATTCTGTCACGGTGCAAGTCACGGTTACGGACAAACCCATGCCGCCCGAGGGCCCGCTTCAAGTTTCGGATGTGCACAAAGAAGGATGCAAATTGAAGTGGAAGAGGCCGAAGGACGATGGTGGTACACCGATCGAATATTATCAAGTGGAGAAAATGGATCCAGAAACTGGTTGCTGGGTACCTTGCGGTCGATCTACCGAGCCTAGTAAGTTTCCTCCCTTTTTTCCCCTAGATAAATAAATATGTATAATTATATAAATATAAATTATATAAATTTATATTTATATAAATTATAATATATAAATTTATATAATATTCGAAGAGTAAAAATATCTATTTCTTATTTATTTTTTTTTTTTTCGTTTTAGATCTGGAAGTGTCTGGATTGACACCGGGCAAAGAATATCTGTTCCGGGTTACGGCGGTGAATGCCGAAGGAGAATCGAAACCTCTAGAAGCGGAACAAGCTATCCTAGCCAAGAATCCGTATGGTGAGTGAATTGTACGAATCGCGTAATCACTCGTGGTGCGAAAATTAAAATTCCATTCGTTTCGAAAATTGTTTC
>NW_006263611.1:100743-101080 GCF_000469605.1 Apis dorsata | reverse complement strand
GCCTCCACCGACCACGAAATGGATGTTGGGCAAACGAGAGGTTCGGCCCACCGAGCGTATCAAAGTGAAGCACGTCGATTACAACACGAGCCTGAGCGTCAGGATGGCCACGAGAGCCGAATCGGGCAAGTACAGCATAATCGCCGAAAATATAAACGGCNGAGGCGTTCGTGAAGGTGACGGTACTGGACGTGCCGAGTCCGCCTCAAGGGCCGCTCAGAGCGTCCGACGTGCACGCCGAAGGATGCACCTTGACGTGGAAATCGCCGGAAGACGACGGTGGCCAACCGATAGAAAAATACGTCGTGGAGAAAATGGACGAAGCGACTGGCCGTTG
>NW_006263611.1:92913-100653 GCF_000469605.1 Apis dorsata | reverse complement strand
GGCAGGGGAAACGGATGGACCGCAAACTTCTTTGCAGGTGGAAGGATTGACTCCTGGACACAAGTATAAATTCCGTGTCCGAGCGGTGAACAAACAGGGTAAATCGGAACCGTTGACAGCGATGCAAAGCATCGAGGCGAAGAATCCTTTCGGTGAGTCAATTTTTTTCACGTCTTGTACGCGCTTGTACTTCCATTAGACTAATGGACCGATGGTGTTTCAGACGAACCTGGAAAACCTGGCACACCTGTGGTCAGCGACTACGACTCTGACTTCGTCGAGCTTCAATGGGATCGTCCACAGGAAGACGGTGGCTCGCCCATTACTGGTTACATAATCGAGAAACGGGATAAATATAATCCGAACTGGGAGAAATGCGCTGAGGTTGAGGGTGACGTGAATCGTGGAAAAGTGAACGATCTCGTGGAGGGTATACACTATGAATTCCGCGTTAGAGCGGTTAACAAAGCCGGACCTGGCGAGCCATCCGATGCTTCCAAATCTCACTTGGCTCGACCCAAGAATCGTAATTATCTTTTTTCTTCTCTATTTACCTATCTCTCTCTTATACTTATAGATATATCTATATATATATATATAGAATCATAATTATCTTTTTTCTTCTCTATTTACCTATCTCTCTCTTATACTTATTTATCTATTGGAAAAAATCAAATCTCGTGGATCTGATTTTTCACACGCATTTTTGTTTCCACTATGATATTTGTACATGACTAATCCAAATCCAATGATTTCTATCTAAATCTCGGTACATTAGCATAGGTTTAAAATCTAGAGAATTTTATCCATATAAACATTTTTTATTTCTCATATGTATAGGTTAATTACGATAGTTTAATTTATAAACGTAATTTTGTATTCGATATATATATATAATAATTAAGATAATTATATGTGTACGAATAAGCTAGATATACTAAAGATATATTAATATTATATCAAAGTCAGTTTTAAATGATCATCCTAACGTATATATCTCTTCTACTACTATGTAATGTGTGGTGTCAGGATTGTCAACTTCTTTCCAATCAAGTGAACAGCACATACATATAAAAAAATAACATTTCAGTTCCACCAAAGATCGACAGAAAATACATGCTGGACGTAAAAGTTAAAGCCGGTGGTTTCTACGACTTCGACGTTCCCGTTATCGGTGAACCACCACCGACCAAAGAATGGTCGCTAAAGGGTATGGTACTTTTGTCCAACGACCGTATCAAGATCGTGAACGAAGATTACAACACGAAAGTTCGCGTGATGGAGGCAAGACGTTCCGATTCCGGCGTGTACACTCTAGAAGCGAGAAACATCAACGGCAAAGACAGCGCCACCTTGACTGTGAACGTGCTCGATGTGCCTTCTCCACCGGAAGGCCCTCTCAAGATCGACGGCGTAACCAAAAACGGTTGCAATGTAAAATGGCGTCCACCGAAAGACGATGGCGGTTCCGAGATTCTCTACTATCAAGTGGAAAAAATGGATACGGAGAACATGAGATGGGTGCCCGTCGCGGAAGCTTCGACCACGTATGCTCATGTGGATCACTTGATCGAGGGTCACGATTATCAATTCCGCGTGCGTGCGGTGAACAAACAAGGAGAATCCTTGCCGTTGACTGGCATGGACACGATTACAGCGAAAGATCCGTACGACAAACCCGACAAACCTGGAACACCCGTTGCCACCGACTGGGACAAGGATCATGTCGATTTGGAATGGACACCGCCCAAAAAGGATGGTGGATCACCGATTACGGGATACATCATCGAAAAGAAGCCTCGTTTCGGCCAATGGGAGAAAGCTTTGGAGATCGATGGAACTAAGACGAGCGCTAGAGTTCCCGATCTGGTCGAGGGTCAAGAATACGAGTTCAGAGTTATTGCCGTGAATAAAGCCGGTCCTGGCGAACCATCCGAAGCCTCTTCTCCAATAGTCGCAAAACCACGTTTCCGTGAGTAATCGATTTCTCTCTTATTTTTCCTTTTTTATTTCATTTTAAATTAATTTAAATTACGATAATTTTTCTTCTACGCAGTTGCCCCATCTTTCGACCCACACGCGTTGAGCGATCTGGTTGTTCGTGCTGGGCAGAAAATCAATTACATCATTCCTATTCAAGCATCGCCCAAACCTACTGCTACTTGGTCCCTTGATGGAGCCGTGATTATGGCCGATTCTCGTCACGAGATGTACACCACCAATACCGAGACTACTTTTGAAATTCCATTCTCTGTGCGATCCGACACTGGTCGGTATACTCTGACTTTGGAGAACGAGCATGGAAAGTTCAGGTAATCATTTATTCATCCATATAGACATCCAATGTATGTGCAATGAGTGGGACAGATCAGTAGGATGAACGTACTGTTTCAGTGCAAGTGCCAGAGTCACAGTCCTCGACAGACCATCGCCACCGCAGAAACCTCTGGAAATCAGCAAGATCACCAAGGAAGGTTGTCACTTGGCTTGGGGCCATCCGTTGGACGATGGAGGCAGCCCCATATTGCACTACGTTATCGAAAAGATGGATTTGTCACGAGGAACTTGGTCCGATGCTGGCATGAGCATGATATTGAGCCACGAAGTGGCGAGGTTAACCCATCGCAAAGAATATCTTTTCCGTGTTAAAGCTGTCAACACGATCGGAGAATCTGACCCGCTCGAAGCGGCCAAGAGTATCGTTGCTAAGAATAAATTCGGTTGGTATTGCATTCGTATTACACTCGTATATTAACGATTGAAAAATTTATATATTTATTATAATATATAATATAAAATGGATTTATTATAAATACGATTCGATGCTCTCAGACGAACCCGATGCTCCTGGAAAACCACAGATCACGGATTGGGACAAAGATCACGTCGACTTGCAATGGCCAGCCCCGAGCAGCGATGGTGGCTCTCCAATAACGGAATATATCGTTCAGAAGAAGGAGAAAGGTAGTCCATACTGGGTGAACGCGATTCACGTACCTCCAAGTCAGACGAACACGACTGTACCCGACTTGACCGAAGGACAAGAATACGAATTCCGCGTGATTGCCGTAAATGCTGCTGGACAATCAGAACCCTCTGAGCCAAGCGATCTAGTCACTGCCAAACCACGTTACCGTGAGCATAATTTTACTTCATTCGTTTTAATCTATTCGTCGATATACCGTGTTTTATCCAACCATTCTAATATTTCAGTGGCTCCAAAGATCAAGACGCCTTTGCAAGATATTCGAGTCAAGGCTGGTCTTATCTTCCACGTGGATATCGATTTTATCGGTGAACCAACTCCGGAAGTCATTTGGACCGTTGGTAGCAGGCAATTGGAAAGCGACAAGAGAACGACCGTTACCTCTATAGGTTATCACACCATCGTTCACACCGTCAACGCCCAGAGATCCGATTCCGGACTGTATCACTTATTATTGAAGAACAGCAGCGGAATAGACGAAGGTAGCTTCCAGGTGATCGTTCTCGACAGACCAGGTCCCCCAGAAGGTCCCCTACAATACGAAGAGATCACCAGTCAATCGGTCACCTTGTCTTGGAAACCGCCTAAAGATAATGGCGGTAGCGAGATCACGTGAGTAAATATTTACAAAGACGTAAATTGGTTATAGAATGAGAAGAGAAACGAAAAAATAACATTGTTCGTTTCACAGTGGTTATATAATAGAGAAACGTGATTTGACCCATGGTGGTGGTTGGGTCCCGGCGATAACGCACGTCAATCCTAAATACACCCACGCCACGGTACCGAGATTGCTCGAAGGTACGACTTACGAGTTCAGAATAAGCGCGGAAAATCTTCAGGGACGCTCGGATCCGCTCACTACCGACCACTCGATCGTCGCCAAGAACCAATTCGGTAAGCTTTTTTAAACATTTATCACGCGTAGTCGAGATTAAGAATCTTAATATTATCATATATTCATATATTGTTTTATTATATCAGTCGCACCTGGCCAACCTGGCAAACCGGAATGCGTCGACGCGGACAAGGATCACATAAAGATCAGATGGACGGCGCCGATCAGCAACGGTGGATCGAAGATCATTGGCTACGACGTAGAGCGACGCGATCGTGCGACTGGTCGATGGTTGAAATTGACCAAGGAACCGGCAAGATACGCCGAATATTACGACGACCACGTGACCGAGGGTCATCAGTACGAGTACCGAGTGACCGCGATAAATGCAGCTGGCTCGGGCAAACCTAGCGACACATCTGCCGTATTTATCGCGAAACCGATGAAAGAAAAACCGAAATTGAATCTGGACGCGTTAATTGGACGCAAGATCAAAGTTCGTGCCGGAGAACCTATTAACGTTAACATTCCACTGTCCGGTGCACCAACTCCCACTATCGTGTGGACCAAAGACGGAAAGCCTCTCTTCGAAACTCTCAGAATATCGGTGAGTTTTCTATTACCTACAAATTCAATTGTTTCAACGAGTAGTTTTTTAACCGTTTCTTTTTTTTTTCGAATAACCTTTCAGACCGAAACCAAGAGCGATCGCACCAACTTGTTGGTTGAAAAATCCGTTCGAGAAGATGGCGGTATTTACACGATTACTGCAACGAACGAGCACGGAAAAGATTCGGCTGATATCGAGGTGATCGTGGTCGACAGACCGGGACCACCTCAAGGTCCGCTTCAATACACCGGCACCACGCAAGAATCCGTTTCATTGTCCTGGAACCGACCCGTGGACGACGGTGGATCCGACATTACCAATTACATCGTCGAGGTATCGGACTATGGAACCGACAACTGGCGGCAAACGCCCGGATATTGTCCAAGAACGAGCTACACCGCCAAAGGTCTTACCGAAGGCAAGAAATACGTGTTCAGGGTGCGAGCCGAAAACATGTACGGTGTGTCGGAACCATTGGAAGGCAAACCGGTCATCGCCAAGAGTCCTTACGATCCACCGGATGCTCCCAGTCAACCAGAAATTCTTGGGTACACGCCCAATAGCTGCAGTCTTTTCTGGAATCCACCTCTCAATACCGGTGGCAAGCCCATCACAGGTTGGATATTGTTTTCTGGTTTCGAATCGAAACGTTGATTCAAAATCTAATGCAACCTAACCTCTAACGCAGGATATTACGTGGAAAGACGGGAACGGGGTGGCGAATGGCTCAAAGTCAACAACTATCCTACTCCGAATACAACGTTCACGGTACAAGATCTTCACGAAGGATCTAAATACGAATTCCGTGTTATCGCTGTCAACGAAGCCGGACCTGGTAAACCCAGTAAACCGACCGAGCCTATTACCGCTGGACATCAACGTCGTAAGTATAATAGACACAGATATACAACAGATATATAATTTTCTCAAAGAAATCGTCGGTAGAAAACTTGTCGATCGTCGCGTTTCAGTTCGTCCCGATGCTCCCGAACCACCGAAACCCGACAGAATCACAAAAGATTCGGTGACGTTGAGTTGGCGGCCGCCACGCAGCGACGGTGGCGCCAAGATTAGAGGTTATATCATTCAGATGAAGCAGAGAGGCCAGGACGAATGGGACGACGTCAACGGCGCCCTTATACCGACCAACGTGTACACAGTGCCAAAACTCACCGAGGGAGAAGAATATCTGTTCAGAGTGATCGCCGTGAACGATGTGGGCAACAGCGATCCTAGTCGACCGAGCAATCCGATCGTTATCGAGGAACAACCCAACAAGCCTGTCATGGATCTCGGAGGAGTTCGCGACATTACCGTCCGTGCCGGCGAAGATTTCTCCATACACGTGCCTTATATTGGTTTCCCCAAACCCACTGCTACCTGGTATGCCAACGACGTTATCAAAGATGAGACCGACCCACGCGTGCATCAACAATTGGGCGACGATTACGCTAGGTAACGCTTACCGACCACGCTGTTACAAATTGATCGTCGAAATTACGAATCGATTCTTTTCTTCTCAGTCTCGTGGTGAAAAATGCGAAACGTTCGGACGGTGGACAATACCGTCTTCAATTGCGCAATTCTTCGGGCTTCGACACCGCCACTGTGAACGTTAAGGTTCTGGATCGACCAAATCCACCCGAGAATCTTCACGCCGATGAATTTGGCGGTGATGCTCTTACCTTATTCTGGAACCCACCGAAGGACAATGGCGGAGCTGACATCACGAACTACGTCGTCGAGAAACGAGAACCGAAGGGCTCGTGGTCCAAGGTTCGCCTGTTACGATCTTGGGAACTCGGCACGTTCCGTTTCTTGATATCTTTCGTTCACTCTCTTTCTCTTCTTACGACAGGTGAGCAGCTACGTTACGACACCGTTCTTCCGAGTAAGAAATCTAACGGTCGGAAGTATGTACGAATTCCGAGTAATGGCCGAAAATCAATATGGCACTTCGGATCCTGTAACCACGATGGATCCGATCAAGGCCAGGCATCCGTTCGATCCACCTGGACCGCCTGGAACACCAAAGGGCGTTGAAACGACGGAGGACAGCATCACGATTACCTGGACGAAGCCTCGTCACGATGGAGGTTCTCCTATCCTTGGATACGTCATCGAGAAGCGTCTGTTGAGCGAGGACAAGTGGGTGAAGGCCACTCCATCTCTCGTCCACGAAACTAACTACAGGTAATTCTCGCTCGAACGATCGAGTATTGTTATCAATCGAGTATTGTTATCGATCGGGTATTGTTATCGATCGAGTATTGTTATCGATCGAGTATTGTTATCGATCGAGTATTGTTATCGATCGAGTATTATTATCGATCGAGTATTGTTATCAATCGAGTATTGTTATCAATCGAGTATTATTATCGATTAATCGTTTGAATTTTTGTAGAGTCACTGGTCTCATAGAGAATCATGACTACGAATTCCGCGTCGCAGCCGAAAACGCAGCCGGCCGCGGACCGTGGAGTTCCAACTCGGATGTCATCAGGGCCAGTGCACCACCGTGTAAGTGTCTTTCGTGTCGATTTGAAATATTCTATCGACACATATATATTATACCGCTTAAATGCATTTATTATTCGCACAAATTTTTTCTCCAGTCCCACCGAGGATCACGTCTGATCTCAGTATTCGCGACATGACGGTCATAGCCGGAGAACCGTTCACGATAACCGTACCCTACACGGCGAATCCAAAACCAAGGCCGAGCTGGTCCATAAACGGCGAAGAAGTACTCACCAGCGATAGAATCAAATTCGATACAACTGACATCGCGTCGCAATTCATCAACAAAAAGGCAAAGAGATCCGATACGGGGACGTACACGATCTATCTCACGAACACCGTGGGCACGGATTCTGCTTCGTGCAGAGTTCTCGTCGTAGGTGAATATTCGCGCGAAACCATTCCTCCAACCAATTTCTTTTGATTGACCGAGAATTAACTATTACATTCTTTTCGCACAGATAAACCATCTCCTCCACAAGGACCGCTCGACATTTCCGATATTACCCCCGAAACGTGTACACTGTCTTGGAAAGCTCCGTTCGACGATGGTGGTTCGCCTGTTACGAATTACATCGTAGAGAAATTAGATCCAGCTGGCGTGAGTACCTACCTCTTCTCTTCTTTCTCCTCTTCTCTTAACGAAACGATTGTTCCAGTACTGGACGAAATTGAGCAGTTTCGTAAGAAACACCCACTACGATGTGATCGGTCTCGAGCCGAATCGCCAGTACAACTTCCGGGTTCGAGCTGAGAATCAGTACGGTATATCGGAACCGTTGCAAG
>NW_006263611.1:91187-92814 GCF_000469605.1 Apis dorsata | reverse complement strand
ACGAGCCGATCACCGCCAAATTCCCGTTCACCGTTCCCGATCCTCCTGGACAGCCACGCGTCATCGATTGGGACACCTCGAACGCAACCCTCGTTTGGACACGGCCGATATCCGACGGCGGATCCCGTGTCCAGGTAAAGGATACACAAACAACGCTTAAATTCTCGAAAAATCGGAAACAAATCGTTTTCCTCCGTTTCTCTTCAGGGTTACAAGATCGAGTTCCGCGACCCTGCCGACGACGCTCAATGGCGAGTGGCGAACGATTACTTGGTCAAGGACACGACTTACATCTGTTACAATCTATTGAGCGGGCACGAGTACGAGTTTAGGATACGCGCGAAGAACGCGGCCGGTTTCAGCAAACCTAGCCCACCCTCGCCGCCGTTCAAGTTGAAGAGCAAGTTCAACGTTCCCTCGCCACCTGGCACGCCGCAAGTGGTCAAAGTTGGCAAGAACTACGTCGACCTGAAGTGGGAACCTCCGATCTCCGACGGAGGCAGTCGAATCACCGGCTACGTGATAGAGAAGCGCGAGGTCGGAAGCGCGATCTGGGCCAAGTGCAACGAGTACAACGTGACCGACACCGAGTACACCGTTCTTCATCTGATCGAACGCGGCGACTACGAATTCCGAATATTCGCGGTGAACGCCGCCGGAAGGTCGGAGCCGAGCTCCTGCACCACACCGGTCAAGATCTCCGAGGTGGCGGGCGGCGAGAAACCGGAATTCGTTAGAACTCTACCGATCAGCACCAACGTGCCCCTCGGCAAAACATCCGTCCTCGAATGCGAGGCGACCGGGAAACCGTTGCCCACCGCAAGGTTCGTCTGCCCCTTTCAACCATTTTCCTCGATTCTTATCGATCCTCTAATCCATCTTTCTACGAATTTTAGGTGGTTGAAGAACGGCAGAGAGATCACGATCGGCGGCCGTTTCCGTACCGAAGCGTTCGACGGAATTTACAGGCTCGTGATATCCGACGTCGCCGACTCGGATACCGGGGACTACAGCTGTCAAATTTCGAATCCGCTTGGTATGGCTACGACCACGTGCCGACTGAAGATCGGCTCCCCGCCCCGTATCGAGCGTATGCCCGACATTTTGTACTTGGCCGAGAACGACAACACGAAGATCAAGATTTATTACAGCGGCGATCAACCGATGGACGTTACGTTGAAGAAGGACGGGCGAAAAGTGGTGGAGACGAGCCATATCAAGTACACGGTGTTCGACGAATACTTGATCATCTTCATCAAAGATATTCAGAAGGACGACGCCGGCGTGTACGACGTTTCCATAACGAACGACAGCGGTAGCGTGAGCGGTTCGTTCAACGTGTGCATCACTGGACTGCCAGGACCTCCTAGCGAGCCTCTCGAGGTCACGGACATAGACAAACACACCTGCACCGTCTCCTGGCGTCCGCCCAAGTTCGACGGCGGCGTTCGCGTCACCCACTACGTGGTGGAACGCCGCGACGTCAGCCACACCCATTGGATCATCGTTTCCTCCTTCTGCAAGGATTGCAGTTTCATGGTGCAGGGTCTGACAGAGGGACAAGAGTACCTGTTCCGGGTGATGGCTGTCAACGACAACGGTATGGGACCCCCCCTCGAGGGGACCA
>NW_006263611.1:89412-89707 GCF_000469605.1 Apis dorsata | reverse complement strand
CCTCGGTCAAGATAGCCGACCCGCAAGCGGCCAAACCGCCTGAAGTGATTCAACCATTGCACAAGGTGAACTGCGTGCAGAACCACAACGCTCACTTCCAGTGCAAGATCATCGGTATACCTAGACCGACCATCACCTGGTTCAAGGGCGCCCGGGAGATCGTGAGCGGGTCCCGTTACAATATATATTCTGAGGGCGACGTGCACAACCTGATCATTCATGACGTGTTCGGGGAGGACGCGGACGAGTACTTCTGCCGAGCCGTGAACAAATGCGGCGTCAAGTCGACCAAGGG
>NW_006263611.1:84525-89096 GCF_000469605.1 Apis dorsata | reverse complement strand
TGCCGCCACGTTTCCGCGACACGGCCTTCTTCGACAAGGGGGTGAACGTGGTGATAAAGATCCCGTTCACCGGTTACCCGAAACCGAAGATAACTTGGGTCAGAGAGGGAGAGGTGATCGAATCCGGTGGCCACTACCAGGTGGAGGTGAAGGAAAGGCACGCGGTGCTCACGATCATAGACGGAAATCGTATTGATTCCGGCCCTTACCGCATCACAGCTGAGAACGACTTGGGCCAGGATAGCGCCATCATCAAGATACAAATCAGCGATAGACCCGACCCGCCCAGATTCCCCCAAGTGGACAACGTCGGCCATGACTCGTTGGCTCTGACGTGGAAACCGCCCGTTTGGGACGGAGGTAGCAACATCACTAATTACTTGGTCGAGAAGAGGGAACATCCGATGACGAGTTGGATCAGAGTCGGTAACACCAGATTCTGTTCAATGGCGGTCACTGGGCTCAGCCCGGGTCACCAATACGATTTCCGAGTCTCAGCGGAAAATATTTACGGTAGGTCGGATCCTAGCGAGGTGACCCCGTTGATCACGACCAAGGGTACCGTAAAGAGAGAGTTTAAACAGAAGGAGTACAAAGTGGACGAGACCGGAAAGAAGATTCGTGGACGAAGCGACGAGAAACCTAGGGATTACGATCAGTTCGTATTCGACGTTTACAGTAAATACGTGCCGCAGCCTGTCGAGATCAAACACATCTCGGTCTACGACAGATACGATATTCTCGAGGAGATAGGAACTGGCGCGTTCGGAGTTGTCCATCGTTGTCGGGAGAGGTCCACTGGAAATATATTCGCGGCCAAGTTCATTCCCGTGTCCCATGCGATGGAGAAGGAGCTTATCAGGAAGGAAATTGATATAATGAATCAACTCCATCATCCGAAATTGATCAATCTTCACGATGCCTTCGAGGACGATGACGAAATGGTTCTGATCTTTGAATTGTAAGTATTCTTCTTCGTTTCTTATTTTTATTTTCTATTATGTTTCTTTTCTATTCTCTTTCGTCTCATTAATTCGTTATTATTCAGCTTATCCGGTGGTGAACTCTTCGAGAGAATCACGGCAGAAGGTTACACCATGTCCGAAGCTGAAGTTATCAACTACATGAGACAGATTTGCGAAGGCGTGAAACATATGCACGAAAAGAACATCATACATTTAGGTAGACGAAAGAAAAATATCCTTAAATTTAAAAATATTCGCATTTTTACGTCGATGAGAAAATTCTGATATTAAATTTGCTGTCTTTTCAGATATCAAACCTGAGAATATCATGTGCCAGACTCGCAACAGCACCAACGTGAAATTGATCGATTTTGGTTTGGCCACGAAACTCGATCCCAACGAGGTGGTGAAAATCAGCACTGGCACGGCAGAATTTGCCGCACCAGAAATCGTCGAACGCGAACCGGTCGGTTTCTACACGGATATGTGGGCTTGCGGTGTTTTGGCCTATGTTCTGTAAGCGATAATACCGATACTTGAGACGATCATTTTCGCGTGCTCCTTTCACTTCGATCCGTCCAATTAAAAAAATTAATTTTACAGGTTGAGCGGACTTTCACCGTTTGCCGGAGACAATGACATCGAGACGTTGAAGAATGTCAAAGCTTGCGATTGGGACTTTGACGAAGAAGCGTTCCGCGATGTATCCGAAGAAGGCAAAGACTTCATTAGACGATTACTTATCAAGAATAAAGAGTACGTCGCGTTGTTAATATGTACGTTCTCTATAAATGTTTGGATATTTAAAAATATATTTTCGCATTTAGAAAACGGATGACTGCCCACGAATGTCTTCTTCATCCGTGGTTAACGGGCGATCATAGCAATCGTACGACACCGATTGCAAGCAGTCGGTATCTAAACTTCAGAGACAGGTTACGAGCCAAGTATGAGAATTGGGATAAATATATTCTTCCTATCGGCCGATTAGCCGAATATTCTTCGCTCAGGAAATTGTTGATCGACAAATACAAGATTTACGATTCCTGCTTCGGTGAGAACAATTATTCGAGGAAAAAGGAATAATTTCTTTATAATTTTCTTTCATCTTGAAATAAAATCACCTTTTCTTTTGTCATTGTAGATCGGCGACAAGCGGCACCTAGATTCGTTATCAAACCTACAAGTGCGTTCGCATACGAAGGACAAAGCGTCAAATTCACGTGTCGTGTGATAGCGATCGCCTCCCCGACTCTTACGTGGTTCCACAACAATCAGGAACTCCGCCAATCCGTGAAATTCATGAAACGATATCACGGTGACGATTACACGTTCATTATTAACAGGGTGAAACTAGAGGACAGAGGGGAATACGTGATCAGAGCGGAGAATCATTATGGCTATAGAGAGGAAGTCGTTTTCCTGAATGTGCAACGTAAGCATTCGAAAAGCCTTCGTTCGTTGTCGTATAAAGATGATAGATCAGAAATTATTCTTCTCGATTATTTTTATAGCTTTGCCTAAAGAGATTCCAAAGTATAGGCCAGAACTACATCCAGTTCGAAGAAGGGAGCCACTTGGTTACAACGTTTGGTTAGAAACCATTGAATCGGCACCGAACTTTACTTTCCTTCTTCGACCACGTGTCATTCAAGTCAGGCAAACGTGCAAACTTCTTTGCTGTCTCAGTGGTAATCCACCACCGACGGTCAAATGGTACAAAGATAGAGAAGAACTATCGAAGTATCATTATCCGATGACGCACGCGGACGGTGTGGTCACGATGGAAATAATCGACTGTAAACCGGAGGATAGTGGTAAATATCGTTGCGTCGCGACCAACATTCATGGAAAGGATGAAACTAGCTGCGTAGTCATTGTCGAAGGTAATCTAGATTTAGTTTTTCTTAAGCGTTGTATCAAATATGTACAATATGTATTGTTATTTTACTTTCCTTTCATGTTTATCACAATAAAATATTCATTTGTAAAAAATTTTTTCGCAGGCACTGGAGAAACTGAGGAGCAAGTTAAATTAGCCCATGATCTCCTACATTCCGGAGGTAAAGAGTATAGTCATTATTATATATTTTAATTTTTCTTGTATCGATTCAAATTTAAAATTAATCTTGTTAATTTCTTTATCTTGATATCTTATCTTTATGATGATAATCTATTTGTTAATTATGAATGGAAAAAGGAATTTATATCTTTTTATCTTAGATCGAAAATTCATCGAGCAACCGCTGAAACCGGCACCACCGCCGATCGTGACGGTGCATAAAGCTGGTGGATATAGTGGATACAGTTCTACAACCACTCAGGGTTATAATTACAGTAGTTCTTCCGCTAAGAACACTTCCACGAGTTCATTTTCTTATAAAGTAAGTCTAAAGAAAAAAAAGTTTATTATTGCATTCGTTAAAAAAAGGCAAGAAAGATAAATATTTGATGCATATAATTTTTTTAGGCTACAGACTCTAGTACAGAAAAACGAAGTGTCAAGAAATATGGACTTGATAGCACCGGCAGTCCATCTCGTTCTAGAAGTACGACGAAAGAATTAATCTGTAAGTAAAAATATTTTATATTCTTCGAAATAATTGAATAAACAATCTGATAATTTTTTTTTTTTTTTTTAAAGATCCTCCGGATGAATCTATGAGAGCACCAAAATTCACGAAGAAATTGAGCGATCTCACTATCAATGATGGCGAACAGTTAGAACTTAGCGTAAATGTTGACGGTGATCCAGAACCACAAGTAACTTGGTCCAAGAATGGCAAGGCAAGTATATGATATTGAAATCGAAATGTAATTTAAAATTAATAAGCATTCCGTTCCGTTAGACGCTGAGTTCGTCAGGAATCATGAGCTTAAAATATAAAGGCGGTGTCGCGACTCTCGTTATCAACGAAGTATTCCCCGAAGATGAGGGCGAATATGCTTGCCAAGCAAGCAACAGCATTGGTACCGTAACTACCTCGTGCAAATTAACGGTAAAACGTAAGTAAAAAATCATTTTGCTAATACATAAAACAAGATAATGAAGAGAATTTTTGAATAAATATGTGCTAATATTTTAGCTATGACGAGTGGATCTTCGAAGAAAAAGACCGATGATAAACCTCCCAAGATCGTAGACCATGTGAGCAGTATGTTCGTAAAGGATGGTGAACCTGTAACCTTGAGTTGTAGAATAATCGGTGCGAAAAAATTCGACGTGATCTGGTTACATAATAATAAGGAAATCAAACCTAGCAAGGACTTCCAGTACAGCAGCGAAGCTAATATTTATAAATTGAACATTGCCGAAATCTTCCCCGAAGACTCTGGTACTTATACCTGCGAGGCATTCAATGATGCAGGAGAAAGTTTCTCATCGTGCACATTAAATGTTCTTGGTAAGTTATCCGAATGATTATTACTTGTATATATTATTAATAAAGCAAATGTCTTCTTATTTTGCAATTTTGTCTATAGTTCCAAACGAGGAACCAAAAAGTCCAGTCTTCGCGACATTCCCACAATCTGCAACGGTAAGCGAAGGCGAATCAGTTACATTCGTATGCAAGACTGAAACCGCGCCTTTGAAAGGTAAGCAAA
>NW_006263611.1:78682-84225 GCF_000469605.1 Apis dorsata | reverse complement strand
TTATAATTTTTTTTTTTTTTTTTTTTTTTTATATAATAAATATTATTATATCTGTAATGTTACAGTAACGTGGTTGAAAGATGGAAAAGCGCTCCCAGAATCTAGCAGCAGATATTTGTTCAGTTCAGATGGTGACAAATCGTTTGAGTTGCGTATTAAGTCATGTACAGCTAGTGATGTGGGTCAGTATGTTGCTCGTGCGATTGGTAAAAAGGGTGAGACCAATGCTGCTTTCGCCCTGAATGTTACCAGTGCTAATGAATAATGAAATCGCTGATTTCATACATGACAAGTCATGATGCAATAAGGTTTGATGAAAATTTCTATTTCTCCTTTTTATGTTACGTTCATATCATTTCTTATATAAAGTAGCATATCGATCATTAGTTTCAATATTTATTTCTTTTAATACATCTTTTTTTCAGTTTCTAAAATATTATCAGGAGGGTAATAATAAAAAAAAAAAATGTAAAAATGAATTGTATAAATGTGCAACTTGAAAATAATTGCGGTTATAAGCAACATAATGCTCGTGTATAAAAAAAAAAAAATTGGAAAATTACTGTATTCATGCTATTCTATATGTAAATTATCATGGAACGCTATATTTACTTTTTGTGTGCTTATCATATCGCAAAACAAAAAAAACAAATGATGTTATATGATGAAAAACGAATCGAAAGCGTTAAAAAATACGGATAGCACGCTATACGCTAATACGAGCTTTGCTGTATACACGAATTAGCATATTTTAAATACACAATCGTACACAAACGGCAGTATAACATACAAAATCTTTGTTATAATCAAATAGCAGGATAACCAGCATCCTCGTATATTGTCGAAACAATAACAACACTTTATCTTGTTAGATGATTATACGATAGAATTTAACACTGCCGAGATGTACGTCTTTATTCCATATAATCCTACGCACTGTCGTGTTATACATGTTTGAAGACTGCTTCCGTTACAAAATTTCAGATAAATAAAAAATGATTCAAATATAAAATTTGATTTGATTTTTTTTATTTTCCTTTTATCATTACTATACTATAAGTTCATAAAATATTTAACATCATATTCAAGTACAAAAAATTCTTATTAAACAGTGTCGTATAAAGTATGGGGATCTATAATGTTAAAACAATTCATCATGGGAGAAATAGAATCTTCAAGACCCATTTTTATCTCTGTATGCAAAAATTGATTATTGCCTTCAGAAACATTTAATATCATTATACCAGTTAGATCAATCTCTACATATCTTAACTCGCACCAACGATCTTTGTATACGACGAAACTTAATAAAGTATGATCAACGCGTCCTTTTAAACATTCTTCTCTTTTACAAACAGAATTTCTCCTCGTAATATCGATTCTTAAAAGAATCGCCATATCTAAATTATTTTACGAAAATTGTTAAAAGTTTTCATACAAACAGACAAGTATTATGTTTATATTTAAATATATTTTTCTATATTTACCGATCAAAAATAACGTTGAATCATATGTAAGAAGTGCATTTACTCTTTGCAAATTAGGATTATTGTACAAACCCTTGACGATACGCCAATAATTATCTTCAGGATAATAAATATAAAGTGTCGATTTCAAAAAAAATAATCTTCCATTCAGAACACAATGAGGAGGTACCTCTGTGAAACATTCAGGGACATATGCACCTTCTTTCCATTCACCTGAAATCGTTTGTGCATTATAACCAAAATTTTTAAAAATAATTCTTTCAATTCGATTTTTAACCTGTGTGAATATCAAGAATATCAACTGAACGTAACTTCACCCTATGTTTCCCCACACCACCTACTATAATCAATTTGTTGCTTATAAATGCAGCAATCATATGTCTCCTAGGATTTGGCAATTCTGCTTGATAATACCATTTATTAGATAAAAGGCAATAACGTGAAATAATTTCGTTAAATTGTCCACCTTCTAAACCTACTTCTCCACCAATTGTATATACACTGAAACCTAAAGCAATATTTCTGATTATTAGAAATTTTTTTTTTTTAATAATCTGTTAGAACTTATTAGTAAACACACCTCTACCAATAACTTGCATTCCATTTATCCATTTCTCTGGGTATTGAATACTTTTTAATTGTATGGATTTACATAAAATATTATTATCCCAAATATATAAATTTGCAATTTTGTTATCATTGCTGTCATCTCTTTCACAAACAACTGTACCCTTTATAAATTTGTATTCTCTTTCTTCTTTAATATCTATAGTATCTGATATCTGTAGTTAAAATATCTCAAATTTCATATATCATAAAAATTATATATATATAAATATGAAAAAAAATATTATTTACCGTATGATGTTTCATCCACTTGTTCTTTACAAAATACAAATAACTTTTACTAGATCTCACATTAATATTTTGTATTAATTGACTAATATTATCTGTAGTTAATTCAATAAGCATAGATAAAGGAAGCTCCTTGAAACGGTCTAAACAAACAGACAGACAAATGTCTCGTAATGGTTTTATATTCAACTCTTGTGCTAACAACCATATATCAATTACTTTCTCTGGTAATAACCAACATAAAACTATAATTTCTATAATATCATTTATTAATTCATCAACGATAAATAATACACTCAACTGTAATAAATTCAATAATTCTATAAAATTATTTTGTAAAAACTTTGTCATAGACACTTTTATGGAATGATAATAAATATCTACACGTTGCTCATTATGGATCCATTCAACAAAATTCTAAAAATATAAAAATTATATAATTATCATAATAACATAAAAAAATTTTTTTACTTATCTAATATAAATCACAAAAATAACCTGTAAAGTATATAAAGCAATGTCATAATTAATAACATGTTCCTTGTTATGAGAATCATTAAAATTATGAGAAAAAAGAGATGCAAAATAGCAACTCTTACTTGCAAGTTTTTCTTTATTCACTTTTAAGCGATTTTCTTTAAGAATCAAAGTTAAATATTCCTCCATGACTAATCATTCTTTGTCATTTGTAACTATAACTATAAATCATTCCAAATTCAAAATCTAAAATTGAAATGCAAAAAAAGACAACGGCAAAATATAAAATAAATCATACATACAATGTATTTTTTATCTTATACCTCTAGAATCCTATTATCATTTTAGTATCATTCTTAGTATTACCGTTTCGGCTTAGAGTTACAAAACATTGGAATCATTATTATTTAATTATTAGTTAATAGCTGGAACTAAAATTAAATTTCAAAATAAAATACAAATAAGAAATGGAATAAATATTCTGTTACAGAATATTTTATAAACATATGTGAAATACATTTTATATGTAATTATTATTTATATGAGCAATTTATATAAATATTTGAAAAAATATTTAAAATAAAATTATTTTTATGAAGTTATTATTCTAGAAGAAATATATTATAAAGTTAAAAATATAATATCCATATCTTTTAACCTTATACATTAAAGATTAAAACACATTATAATTGTCATCGCCCAAAAAACAACTAAAAACAAAATAATGGAAAAAGGATAAAAGGTTAAATGATTAATTTTTAATTTTTAATCAATTTCTATTTTTTTTTCGCTATTTTTTCTTTTTATCTATACTTGTTCTTTTATTTTTTTTTTTTTTTTTCCGTTCTACAGAATCATATATTATATATGAACATAATCATATAACATAATCATATATCATATATGAGTTTATTAATACTTAGTTAACTTCTTATAGTAGTTAAAAAATCTATAAATTCATCTAATATACATATATCTATGAAAATACGTTTAAGAAATTATTTTTAAAATCTGCGCAATCGCAAAGTTCCTTTAAATTAAATTTCTCTTGTATTTCATTTGTAGTATATATATATAATGAAGTTGAAAATAAATCTTTCGGGATATCATAGAATAGAAAGGGCATATTTAATTTAAAATTTAACGTAACATTATTTTAAAATATAACGTAAACATTAATTTAAAATATAACGTAAATAAACAGATATTAAAATTCATTTCAATAGTACTTTTTATTACATATGTATACTATTTTATGAAATATTTTAACATAAAAGAAACTCTATTTAATTTGTAATATTTTAAATTAATTTATTTATAATAATTAAATAAAATTAAAAGAATTAGTAAATTATTATAAGATATATAATACGATAAAGAGAGGATGAACTCAATGTTTACTGTATAAATTTATATTTTCTTTCTTTATTATTATTTACTCTATTTTTTAATATGTTGATTATAATTATAATTATAATTTTAACCTCTGGTATTGTAAGATATGTCAAATAATTAATAATATTGATAATTACTTACATATTAAATAAATAGATAAACTTAATTATATAACTAAAGTATATATTATAAAAATATGGTGATGTTAGATCTATCTTATATTTCGTTTATGACTATAATATTTCTGAAATCGTTGAATGTTGAATCACAGTGCAGACAACCTTTTTGTGTTCAACATAGGACATGAACGACGCTTCGCATCATTGCAATGTAAAGATTACGGAATATTAAATTTAAAATCAATTCAGCTTTTTAAGCGACATGAAATGTCATGTAATTAATATTAATTTATAAATTATGTTAATATTTATGTATTTTATTTTTCACATCTCTGTAATTTAGAGACATAATGGATCAAGAACTTATTGAAAAATTTATAGAAGTGACGGGTAAGTAACATGTTATTTTAACAATATATGAAAAATTATATAAGCACATTTTACATTAATATTTCTTGTCTGGAAAATTTGCAAATAATATATTTATTATATCTTAATCTATATTTAAATAATGTTGATAAATTATTTTATATATTAATTATTAGGGGAAAGTGAGGCAACAGCTCGTCAGTATTTATCATTAGCTGATGGAAATGTAGAAACTGCAATAAGTTTAATGTTTGATGGTAGCCAAGCACCTGAACCATTATGTACACCTGATCCAGAACCAGAAGTGAGACCTCCTATTTTACCTATGCAGGAAGTATTAGTGCCATCTGGTCCAATATGTTCTCTTCCAAGATTGTCCACTAATGTATTTGACAGATTCAGAGATTTTGCTGTAGAGACTCGTGAATATCATTTTATTTTAATATTTTATCAATAGGTAATATATAATATCATTATTGAACATAATCATATTATATAGAACGGCAAGAAGAAGAAATGGCCCGAAAAGTAGCCGGAGTTAAACAAATATCTTATTGTAAATCAAAAAGATTGGAAGATTTATTTCGTCCACCATGTGATATTCTCTTTCTGGGTTCTTTTATGGAAGCCCGTGAACATGCCAAATCATTAAATCGTTGGTTACTTGTAAATATTCAAAATCCTCAAGAATTTTCTTGTCAAATCCTTAATAGAGATGTATGGTCCAATCAACAAATTCAAGAAATTGTAAAGGATCATTTTGTTTTGTGGCAAGTAAGTTATCTCGAAACATTTATATTTAAATTTTATTAAGATTATAGAATTTAATAAAATATTTTAT
>NW_006263611.1:70124-78091 GCF_000469605.1 Apis dorsata | reverse complement strand
ATAATATTATGTTTCTTTAAATAGGTTTTGTCAAATACAAGTGATGGAAATCGCTACGTTCATTTATATGATGTATATGAATATCCTTATGTAGCAGTAATAGATCCTAGAACAGGAGAATGTATGAAAACTTATAATCATATTACTGTAGATATTTTAATATCTGCTTTAAATGATATGTTGAGCTCTCATCCATCCCCAGAATGTGTATCAAGTGATTCAGTTCATTCTAAAGAATGGAATAATTGCACTGCCACAACAACAAAAGAATGTTCTTCATCTAATTCATCGGTACATATAGAAAAGAAAATTTAAATTTACTAAATTATTAATAAAATGTTTTGATTTTTATTTATTTTAAAAATTATTACATAAATAATTATTTTTATTTATAGGATTGTAGTAATAGTACTATTAAGGCATTTAAACATACAATTGATAACTTAAATGATACAGGTAAGTGATATTTATAAAATATTTAAAATGTTTAATATACTTCTTTTATTTATATTACAAGATTATTATACAGATAATATAGATATTAAGAATGATCTAACATCTATTCAAAGTTCAAGTACAAATATATCTATTGATACATTTGAAAATATAAGTAAAAAAAGGAAAATGAACGAATCAGATGAAGCAAATCAGGAAACAAATTCAAAGGTATATTAAAATATACATATAATTTAATATATATAATTATTTAAGATTAATATACATTTATTATTATAGGATGAACAATCATATAAATTGAAATCCGATTTTAACGAAATTAAAAGCGGTAAAAAATTATTACATTTTAATTTAATCATATTAAATTTTTTATAAATTTTAGATTAATAATATTTTTTAGATTAATAAAAAAAATTTTATATTAATAAAAAATATATTTTTTTTATAGACAATGAATCTGTTATAAGACTTTGTTTAAGACTGCCAAATGGTAAGAAAGAAACAGTGTCAATGTCCACCACTGATACAATAGAAGTAATTATAAAATTTTTGTTAACAATATATTTAGAAGTCGTAAATTATAATACATTATAATATATTAATTTATAATAATATAATATATAATATATTAATATATTAATTTTTTTTTTCTTTACAGAAGTTCATAAATAGAATGGAAGATATGGGTTATGCATCAACCAATCATACTTATTTAGTACCATTTCCAAAAACAAATATTGGAGCGCTTCCACCACAAACATATTTATCAGATACGATTTTATTTCCAGCAAATACAGTATTTATAACAAAGATATAGTGGTCTATTAGGTAAGTACCTTTGTGTTATTTTGTTTCAAAAAATTAAATGATGTTTAAATAAAAAAAATGTTATGCTCTATTGCAGATGATACATTATAGCGCGAGTATCTCTTTTTATCTTATTATATTAGGGAGAAAATATATTATAAGTTCGATAAATATTACGAATCTTAAAGTATATAAAAATGCATTGTGACCATAAATGTTCAATTTATTTGTGTATAATTCCAAAATCATTATATTTGTCAATATTCAATAATTCTTAAAATATTTTATATAAAATGAATGAATTATAAAAATTTGATTGACTTTTATATAAATGGAAACGAAATTATATTATTCATTTTTAAAAATAATTACAAAATAAATTTCTATATTTTCATATAATTATAAGTTTTCAGTTTAAGAAAGACTGACATAAATAAGTTTTATTTATATATTTGAATAAAAAAAATTATATTGGATAATATTAAATTTTGTATCTTACATATATTGTAAGATTTGTACAAATTACATAAAATTATTTATTTATATTATTTTATATTACATGTATATTTTCAGTACAATATATGTCAGTTATATTCATATGATTTACAAATAGACAACCTATTTTAGTAATTTACATAATTCATATCTATTTGTTGCAGCTATACTTACATATGATTATTATTTTATAATATAGATATTAATGATAAGAAAGAATTTTTGTGTGAGTAAATTCAAAATGTAATTCTGTTCTTTATAACTATGTGAAATTTTTTATATATGTAACTCTCACCTAATTATCCACAAATATTTTTCTGTGACTTTAGCAGCATCCGACTGTTAATGACACATATTCACTGCCAAACGTTGTTACAATTTGTTGTATGAAGCTGATTATTAGTGAAGCGATTGATTACAGGTTTTTTGTGTGCGCAAGGTTATACCACTCGTATGTTCTGCGTAATGAAATAAGAAATAATAATGCAAAATTTAATGTAACAATAAATAGTTAATAGAAATCTTAAAAATATTCATGATATAAGTCTTTTTCTTTATATGTAATTATAATATATAATATTCAAGAATAAATATATTTAATACAGATATATTATGTACATAAGTATATTAAACAGACTAAATAATACATGATTTGAAAATTATTTTATGTAAAATTATTACATAGATTTAATAGTAAAAAATATAAAATCATTATTATAAAATCACAGATTTTATATATTCTTACAATTATTGACATTAATTGGTTTTTAAATTTTAACTTACCAATTTACACATAAAATGTAATAAAATGAGTATATATCAAGGAAATTATATCACATATAAACAATGCTATCATAATACAATTATAAAAATAACTGAATTGTAATTAGAAATCATATCTCAAGATTATATATTAGTTTTTCTATTCTTAACTAATTCTAAGATTAACAATGGACATCTTGACTCTCATAAATAAGTAAAAATATATATATATATATATCTCTATAATTTCGAAAGAACATACAAAAGTATACCTTTCATTAACAATTGAATCAATACCAATTTATGTAAAGAATTCTTCTTTCATACCAAAATAATTTAAGATAACTCCCATTGGTGTACGTTTCAATCCCATACCCTCTATTTTGTTAGCAAGTTTGTTCTTCACGTTTCTTAATCTCAAAGATGCATGTATAAAAATCACTAAAAAATTAACATTAAATCTTTACATTAATACAAATTAATTAATTGCATTATTATAAATGAATTCATTATATAATTTTCTTTTCTATCATATTATACTTTATATAAAAAAAAAAAACTTACCACAAAATGACAATAAAATGCCAAATAATACAAAAAGAACTGAATTTATAGTATAAATAACAAAAGAGCCACAAATAATAGTAAGAATTACTCCAACTTGGGGATATGTTCGTTTAAATTTAAGCAATGATTCTTTTTCACTAAATAAATAAATACATTCACCCCATATTGCCATCGCTGCTGTTATACCAACAATCATTTTTACTGGATGCACTGATCTAAATGATTAAAAACAATATCATAAAAATTTATAACCTTTATAAAAACAAATTTTAATCACGTTATTTTACTTACGCTACAACTAATATAATAGCAATACACATATAAAGATAATTGGTTTGATAATATACAAGATTATTTGCTACTCTATTGCCCCATTTTTCTAAATCTCTAAAATTAGGGAGTTGAAAACGTGAGGATTCCAAAAGAAAATCATATAAACTACGAAGAGGTGGTAATTCCCATCCATCGGCTATCGATATTGTTTTATCCATTATAATAATTGTAATATACACAATTTTAAATTGAATTAAATAGCTTAATTTTTTACAATACACATCAATCGATTTTTACACGACAAGTCTTGATATTTTTGGATGATGACGAAGACGAACGTCATACAAAGTTTATGAAATCAACGTATCGTTGTTCAAAAATAATTAGATTAATCGTAACTTTCACATTCTTTAAAAAAAGAAATAATATTTAATTTTTATCTTTTCTTTTCAGTAAAAAATATATACATTATTCATATAAATTGCATTAAAATCAATTTAAAAATGCTAATTTCTTAATATATTTATTTTCCTTCTGATACATGATAAACATCGATAAACAATGTAAGTAAAAGTTACATCATTTTTTATTTCGAGAAAGTTGTATAGCGCGTATTTTAAAATTCTTTCTGTTAATCTATGAATAATGAATTTTTATTAATTAATTAAATAATTGTTCAGATTTAATTAATTGAATTAATTATTTATAGAAAACGATTAAAATATAGTATAATTATCATTTTGGATGTAAAATTAAACTTTAACTCTTTCATATTATATATATAATTTTATTGTTGTTCATTTGAAATATATAATTTTTTTATATAATTTCCCTATTGATAACATTTTTTAAATTTTTGATTAAATAATTTTTCATGTATTAACAATATATTTATTAATTTTATATATATTATGTGTAGTAATGTTATTTACTTCATCAAAGCTTTTACCATACAATAAAATAAATCGTTAATATTAAATACGAATTGCAACGATTAAAAAAAAATATCAAATATTATTTTATTTTAATAGCAATACACGCATCGATTCAATCATACACATTAATAGATTCTGATAATATTGATATTATTATTAATTTAATAACAAACTTCTAAATAAATTTAATATAAAATTTTTGCTGTATTTCGACTTTTATTCCTAAACCATTATAAAATGCAATAATATTTTCTTTAAAAAGAATTCGATTGAATAACGATATACTAAAACTTACATTAACTTTACATGACTTCTTATAGTTACAAAATGGACTTATAAATTGTACTTCCATAGATTCAATTACTTTTTATGTTGAATATATAAACTTAAATATAATCTTTTTTTATATTTTATATAGATTATAAAAATATATTTACAAATATTTTGATAGAAGAATTAACATTACTTACAAATTTATAAAAATAAGATTTATTTTAAATGTCAAATATATAACTTTATGACTTTATATTTTAAATACAAGTAATAGTGGAAATTATAAAATATATCATTAATTAATATCAAAGATTAGTTAATATAGATAATATTTAAAAAAACAAAAATTAGTGTCATCTTTTTGAATTTAAAAAAGAATGATTGTAAATTGTTTCAAAGAAATCTTTAAAAATTTGGAAAGACAGGATAATTAAAATCAGAATTTGTCAGAAATGACATTTAAGATGTATATTTCTATCGTAAAAATTGAAAATTATATTAAATCTTTGATACAAAATTAAGAGGGTAAAATAATAAAATTTCAAATACTTCAAAAACACATCAGACAATAAGTAGATGTTAAAATATGATGTCATGATTTATTCTCTCATTTTACTTAAATATTAATAACACGCGATAATTTTTGAACCCTATTAAGTAGCAAATCACCTTGTTTAACCATAGCTTGATATTGCCAATTTTTACTATCTGGTCTATTAGTTTCAACTACACCACCAACGCAATCAACTTTACAATGCAATCTTCCAGCAGCAATAAAACGTGATAATTCTCTGTAAAAAAATAATTAAAATAAAATATATTAAATATATAATAACTAAATATAGAATAATAGAAACAAAAATCTTTGCAAAACTTACTGATCAATGTATTCTACTGTAACACCAAATGCTTCAGCCATATATTGAAGCGTTAAAGATCTATAAGATTCTAGAAGTTGTGTATAAGCGAGAATACGCATTTCTCTAACATAATATCGGTAATGCGGAAAAATTAAGTAATCTCTACGTAATAAACCTTCAACATGTGCTGAAAATATATTCAAATATTAGAATAAAATAATATATTGATTTAAAAAATTTCAATATTTAAATAAAAAGGTTATCTTAGTACCTAAATTTTTAAAGAAGTCAGCATATTGACAATTATATAAAGAAAACAAATAATCCTTGACATCTGGATTACTATGAAGCACTTCCAAAATTTCTGAACCTTTGATAATCTTATCTCTAAGTTCATTCCTAGGTAAACTTATCATACTTAAATATACGGTGTATCTCACGAATGTATTATAATCCATAAGCTCATAACTAGTGAATGTGCTAATTGTATCCAAAAAGAAATTTGCAGCTTCTTTGAAATCACGAACAGCTATACAATATGTTCCTTGATATACTTTTAAACGATTTCGTCTATCCCAATCACCACCTTCTTCTATTAAACTAAAATAAAAAAGATAATATTTATATAATGTTGTAACTAAGATATATTATTCTATTCAATAGTTTAGAATCAATAATTTTTTCAAATTTATATATATATATATATACCTTTTAGCTTTTTCTATGTTTCTTGTAACATGATCATGATCTAAATAAAATAATCCAATTCTAATGTTATGAAATACAATATCTAATCTATGTCCTAATGATACAGTTTTATCGTAAGTTTTTTTGAATGCCGAAATGGAACCTTCCTTATCACCTATTCTACATAAATGTTCTGATTTTTTAAGATTAGCTTCTCTCACTTCCATTTCACCCAAATTCTTTTCAGCATCTTCAATTGCATCATCTAATTCTTTTAATTGTTCCATATTTTTAGTTTTCATAGAAGTTAAAAGAGTATCATCGACTGGCCAATTCAAATCTTTACAAACTTCTTCATAAAATGGAGCCATATCTAAAAATAAATGATTATATATTTTAAAATAATATTAAAATATTCTCATTATTTATCATTTTAATTTATATAATTCTAATAATATAACATATATTACATATTTATAAATATATAATTTAAAATTTGAAAATGAAGAATAATAATGAAAAATGTGATTGTCTAATAATGAAAAAATATATTTATTAATAAAAGAAAAGAAAGAAAAAGAAAATTATTGCATTAAAACTATATGAAAGAAATGATTAATAACAAAAAGAAATAAGATTAAAATAAATATTATGACAATTCCTTTAGTTTCTATTTATATAAAAATATCAATTAAATCTTAAATATCGAATGTTTAATTTGTTATTGAAATTTTATATTATATAAATAAAATGAAATAATTAACTTAAATGTAAAAAGTGCAATCTCACTTTCTGCTTTAATGGCATCTAACAGTTTGTTCTTTAAATATGGATCATCCTTATGTTCTGGCAGACTTAATAAAAATTTTGTTTGGGCCAATTCCAAATTGGGATTTTTCTCTAAACCCTCTTCTTCTAAATTTTCCAACGGCATTATAAATTCTAATTATAATTACGATACTGATAAACACAATTAACCCACACTTTGCGTTTTGCGAAGCATGAACTAAATAATATATAGATAAATCATGAAAATATATATTTCTAGAATTCCTCGATAGGTGGCAGAATTTTTTTTTCGTATTAAAGATTAATCATAAAAATTCTTTTAACAAATTAATAATAATATTTTTAAATAATACATGAACGAATATTTTTTAAATATAATCGATAAAGAAATATGAATTAAATAAAAAATTTGTATATTTTTAATATTTTTCGTAATTTAGGTTTTTTAATATAAGATACACGATTATCTTAAAATAATGAACACAGAACGAATCTTCTTTTAACGAATCAATTTATTTTTTGACACGAACTGCCAATGACTCAGGTAAATTGAGCCCAAAAAGAGAAAAATGTTTTCACAGGATTCGTTATATTTAAAATTTACAAGAAGGATTGCATAATGCGAGTTCATTCATTCACATACCACACAATTTAACGCATACTGGCGATTTCGGCATTTTTTTTTTTTTTTTTCATTAATGACAGTTTTACGCGACACTGATCTTCGATAATATTGTTATAATTATATTTGAACAGTAACAACGAAATGAATTGCAATATGATCATTGAAAAGACTAAATAGAATTCTAACAAAACGGCAATAGATCATTAAAAATATGCTCTTAATAAAAAGCTACAATATCATAAATTAAATTTCACATGTAAATTCTGTCAAAATAGAGTCGAGACAACACGAGATATCAATTAGAATTAATTTTATATGTAAATGTTGTGTAATTTAACATATGCAAATTTTTGCATGTAAATTAATTTATATGTATGTAATTTATAAATATATATATAACATTAAATCATATTTTTGTGCAAAATACACAATTCTTAT
>NW_006263611.1:68436-69775 GCF_000469605.1 Apis dorsata | reverse complement strand
TTTGTGCAAAATACACAATTCTTATATTCGTGCATTTTTTTTTTTTTTTTAATTGCAAATTATTCATTCTTGTGATTGCAATATCATAATTTAATATTAAGCGATATATCAAATATAAGAATAAAATTAAATTTAAAATTTTTTTTCTTGTATATTTTTAAATAATTTTGATAAACATGTAAATAGTTTTTTCTGCTATCCTTCTTTCTTGTCTACAAGAATAAATATATCAATAAGGATTAATATCACAAACTGAATAAATTATTCATTTGTAATCAATTAATTTGAAAAATTCGATATCGATAATTGAATATTATATATGACATTTTTTTTTCTTTTTTTTTCTTTTTTTTTTTCTTTTTTTTTCCTTAAAAAAAAGACGAATGGCAAAAGAGATACGTATTTTAGAGAAAATCCTTTGTTTTAAGGAAAAACGTATCATTTATTGATAATAAGGAAACGATCGCAAATTCGATCGAAGAATCAGCAATCGAAATGTGCACGGTTGGTAAAAAATAAATCGTTGGATAACCAATGCACTCTTTGAATACAGTTTAGTTTACCGACCGATTTCCAAGGTAGATTAATAATGTAACATTCAACGCACATTTAGAATTACGAATCCAGCTATGCTACACGGTCATGAGATCGTTAAGCGTAAATATACATCGATTTGTTCCTTCGGACGAATATTAGAGAAGCAGATAGAATTTATCACGTATCTTGAACATCACGAACGAACGAACAACAACCAGTAATGATGTTTCAAATTCATAGAAGCGAAAGAATAGCATACATTTAATTAAAATTGAGACAATCGAGCTCATTTTATTCACAGCATATTTGAACACTTTTTCAATTGTAAACACATATGGTACAGTATTATCGTTATTATGTTCGTTCGGACGATCATATATAAAAATATAAGCGACTCGAATCTTTAATGATACTCTTTAATAATTCAATAATTAATTTTTGATTGTTGAAAAAATTTTTAATAAAAAGGCGTGAAAATGTATTATAAGAGAAAATGATAAGAAAAGATCTATGCCGAATTGATTTTGCTTTCTTTCTCATCGATCGAACAGACGATCAAATCTTTCTTTTTCTTCTTTTTTATATTCTTTTAATTTTTGCTTCTTTTTTATCTTTTATGATTTGTTTTTTTTTTTTTTTATTTTTGATTCAGAATTATGCATAAGTTATAATATAAATTTTGCACACGTATAAAAAAATCCAAATGAAACGTTTTCGACATTGATTTGTTCGTGTGATCTCGATCTAATAGGAAGATGAACAAAATAGGAAGATGAAAGAAATATAGAAATGTAAAACTAAA
>NW_006263611.1:67641-68404 GCF_000469605.1 Apis dorsata | reverse complement strand
TAATTAAAAAAAAAAAAAAAAAAAAAGAAAGAAAGAAAAAAACAAACAATATGGTTCTCAATGAAACATTTGGCAGATTGTTGACGAGAATCAATTTGGAAGCAAGAAATAATCGATCTAACAAGTGAAAGAAAGGAAGAGAAGGGCAAAATATGGTAAAACGAAATAAAAATTGCGAATGATGAAAGATGCGTTGCCCTTCTTTTCCGAGTTGTACGAACAGCTATAAATACTCAGCAAGTATATTGTTGGTCGATATAGAACACATCTCGATAATCCGAGCGATCGATACGATGCTGATAATGAGAATTGTGACAGAGAAGTGGTTAAGGTAAAAGCGAGCGAGCGAGCGGTCGATTACTGTTTCGGCCACGAATCGACAGATCGGTCGATCGATCGATCGATCGGTCAGCTGGACATTCACACCGTTAAGTTTAAAAGGTAGAATAATAGAGGTTCCACAAGCGATTAAAAAATATGTCAGAGGCCGGTTTTGGCCCAAGCTCTCTTACTCGCTTACGCTCGAATTTTTTTCCTCTCTTTTCTTTCGATTTTCTTTCTTTTTCTGATTTTATTAATATTTTTATCATCATTATTGTTATTATTATTATTATTATTATTTTGTTATTATTATTATTTATCTTTACTATTAATATTTATTATTACTATTATAATTATTATTATTGTTATTATTATAATTATTATTATTATTATTGTTATTATTATTATTATAATTATTATAATTATTATTATAATTATTATT
>NW_006263611.1:62848-66630 GCF_000469605.1 Apis dorsata | reverse complement strand
ATTATTATTATTATTATTATAATTATTATTATTATTATTATTATTATTATTATTATTATTATTTCGATACGATCAACAGCGAAACCACTTAAATCTGTATAATATATTTATACTTAATACTTAATTCTTAGCGATCAATTTACAATCGATTGATTCGATTAATCGAAAGGATTCGATTAATTCGCAGCGATGGTTCGTTCCGTTCGGCACGGCATACATTCATTTCCGTTTCCCTGTTTCTCTTTCCTTCTTTTTTCTTCTTTTTTTCATTATCGACGAACGATTAACACCGACGACACTTATACTAGAACCGTCCTTTTTGAATCGGAATGAATTCTGAAAAACATCTACCATAGATTAATTGTCGATCGTACGCGCTTTGTGTCCTTGAGGCCGATAGAACAAAAGAAACATTCATTATATAGACATCAGTTATTATATCAACGATTTTCTCATCTATACCCTGTGCATCATTTTAAATGTTTCAACACATCCTATGTGATTACTCGATAAATGTTTCTCGCTTATCGTAGATAGTCAATATATAATATTTATACTTTGTATGTGTATTCTATAAGTATAGGCACGCGACGCGTACACGTGTGTATACTTATACATATGTATGTATTTGTTATGTAGGTACGTTCGCGTATACGTACGCGTGCATATATTTATTTCTTTGCATGTAATCATGCTAGATGCGTAATTTTACAGCGTTGATTAGCGACAAAAGAAGATGTCGGTTATAGCATACATCTATATCGACTGTTCGTGATCGTGTATCGATAAACACTGTAATTCTCGATTGCTCGAAATGCAGCAATGAAATATACAATTAAACGAGAAACAACATAACGCGATAACTATAAAAATCACGGTAACGCATGATATTTCACAACGACGTCAATAGTCAACGATTAACCGATACGCATTAACCGATAAAGAAATTGCAACGAGAACGGTTATGGCTATGGCTGTAGCGAGTGCGAGGTACGAAAGCGAGGATGTCTATCGAATCGACTATCGAGATTTTATTCGCGGCCCATCTCTCTTCCATTTTCTCTTCGCCTTCTTCTTTTCCATTTTAAATCTACAAACAGATCGATTTTTCCGGATTTTCCAATCCATCCAATATTTTTTCCAATATTCTCTATATATTTCTTCAAATTAACAAGAAAAATTAGAAGATAAATCTATGGAAGCGCTTGGTCGATCGATCTTGGATCATTCGTTCCGTATATGTCGATAAAAACGATGCAATCGAAACGGTTATCGTAAAAATCATTTGGTTGCATCGAGTCGTTTCCATCCTGTGGCACAATCACGTGTACACGCAACGGAATACGTCTACTGTACATATACGTAGATATAGGAGCTAAGACGACAAATTTTCAAAAGATGATCGTCGATCGTGAGCGTTCGATGCATACCTGTCTAAATCCTACTACTATACTGTGCACGTATAGGTTATGATTCGTCGCTTCTTGTCCGTAGGATAGAACATTTTCTTCTAACGCAAGCGAATCAAGCAAATTGCTTTTCTAAATCGTATAACAAAAGATTCGTACGACAAAGACGGAAGGAAAAAAAAAAAAAATAAGCCATTTAGAATTTAGAAGCGTTTCGCAAGATACAATTAATATTTTGGAATTTAATTTAAAATGCTTTAGCCACGATCGACTAATTTTAATCACGATCCATTCCATTTATTAGTTTTCTTTTTCAATTTAAACCGCGTGCAAACTTACTCGGTCGATTGCGATAAACCGCCACGAGTCAACGAATCGAATTGACTAGATGCGCATTAAACATATAAAGTTTTCAATTAATCATGTGCCCGCGCGTACACGTGTTATGGTTTTGACGTAACGTATCATACACTGTATAACACACGCATATACTTACGTGTATACGATACAGCGGTCGAAAAACGACGTCGCATTTGTTTACGCCACGAACTGAAAATATTTCCACATTTTTCGGAATATCATCGAGCACATCATAGCCCTCTCATCTTTCGATGTATCGATCGACTTTCGAGATATTTCCTTCCGATCATAGCGCGCGTTATTATCGCTTGACGATTATTATATCGGCCAATGTTTCAATCGCAAACACGTATATATGTATATATATATATATATTCCACTAATTCGGATATATTTTGTCCATTGGATTGTAAAAAATGCTCGAACAAAAGTCGAACGCTACCGCTTATCAAATAGCAATCTCACTTGTGGATACATCGATTACAGCTAATAACGTGATGTAAACGATTCGTCGTGTACAAACTAACCAACTACATACCTTCTCTCGTACAACGAAAGGAACGGGAAAAGGATAAAATAACAATAAGGAGGTACATATACGTGTACGGTCAATTTCCCAAGTTGTAACGAGTCACGTTCGGAAAGAAATGTATACCGATTCGTTGAAACAGCAACAGATCGCACATGCTCGCCATTACAAAGCGAAACATCCGAATAATTGTCAACAATAACGAAAGCGTGTAACAGTAAGGTCGGAAAACGATGAAGAAAAGCGATCAACGTTGAACATTTTCCATTATCGAGGATCGATGCGCGATCACCGTGAACAGAGACGAATAGCATATCGACGAGCACGCCATCTTTCGAATCATTAACGCGTTTCCATACAACAATATCAACTAACTTCATAGCACGTGCTGTTCGTTCCATCGCCTTATCCCCTTCTTCTTTCCCTTTCACACTTTTCAACGCAACTTCGAACCGTGCGCTCGTTGCTACTCGCGGCATATAGGTACTCTTAGGTAACAGTTAATCGAGCCGTGGATATAAAGAGAAGTGGAGGGAGAAAATCGAGAGGGCGGATTGAAGAAGTGAAAAAAGGAGCGAGATTGGGAGAAAGGATAGAAAGAGAGAGATTAAATGGGCGAAAGAAGGAAGGATTAGGAAGGGAAAACGCGCGCGCAAATCGCAGTATCAAGTCACGCCAGGAGGCGGATTGTTCCGGCGGATCCTAAACTGTGTAAAAATACGTAGAAAAGATAAACGTAGCGCTCGAATCGTTTGCTTGTTGCCCGTCTGTTTGTCCGTCTGTCCGTCTCTCCGTCTGTTGCCAGTGCATACCTTTGTGTGCCTGATTTTATGGATTGACACGCGCGCGCGAGCAGGTACGCGCAGATACGAACGAAGTGAGAGCGTGAGCGTAAGCGCGTGTCCATGTGTGTTCCGTGTTTTACGTGTGTGTATGTGTGTCTATGCGTGTGTGTCTCTGTGTACGTCTCTGTGTATATGTGTGTGTGTGAGCGCGTGTGAGCGTGCGCGTTTGTACGTGGAATAGTTTTACATCGATTATCATACACCATCGTAAGCGAGGTCGACCGACGGTCTGTGATGGGAAGGGAGGTAAGACGGTGGCGTCGTGCCTGGCGAAGTACCTGGCGTTGTGCTACCAACGCTCGTGTAACCGCCGGGATAATTGGCGCTGGGCGCGTGAATCCCAGCCGGTGGGGCCGGATAGGCGTCGAAGGAACTAGAGTACGAACCATTGTAGGAATAAGGATTGGCCATATGACCGAGGGATGGATGCATTCCCCCCATACCGCTCATACCGCTCATCCCGTAGGTTCGTTGCATCAAGCTTGACTCAAGGCCACCGAAAAGATACCCGTTCGTCGATCCCATCGGCACGGGATAATGAGGTCCAGGAATTATATTCGGATACGAATTACCGGGATGCCCGTGGCTCATGCTCGGCGTGTAATTGCTAGACGCTAGATTTTCCACCGTGTAAGATTT
>NW_006263611.1:59194-62757 GCF_000469605.1 Apis dorsata | reverse complement strand
CCCCGTGTTCTCGGGATTCCCCGCCGGATTGTACTGGCGATGATCGTTGCTCATATTTTGCTGGGATATACTGGTGGGCGGCTCGAAGTCCGGGTGCTCCACGCTCGGGGACGTCAACGGCGACGGTTCCAAGTTGTTCTCCGAGGATATGGCCGTGTTTATCTCCGAGGATAGATCGGAATGAGTGAACGAGAGCGACATCGACTTTGGGCTTTGGCTGTAGTGTTGCAAGTGTACAGGGCTCTGTTTCGCGTTTATACTGTACGGGCTGTCGTTCAAGCTTTGCCCGTAATAACCCGAATCGTTGATCGGTTGGGGATACGGGGCCATATGGGCGAACGTCTTCGGCGGTGAGAAGCAGTTGGGCACCACGCCCCCGTAACCGTCTAGGTGGCCCATCCCAGGGTGCTGATGCTGCTGATGCTGCTGCTGCTGCTCCCTTTCCCTCATCTCCCGCTCCTGTTGCTTCTGCTGTTGATGAATCTTCTTCGGCCGTCCCCGCCGTTTCTTTATCACCTCCCCGTTCGCGTCCAATTTCTCGGGGTCCGGGGGCGGTTGATCCTCCGGATTCTTGATCTTCTTCGGCCTGCCCCTCTTCTTCTTCCCGGGTATCTGGGAATCGTGCTTCATCCCGTTCATCTCGCCGATCCTGCTCTCCCCATCGTTCGTCAACTCCTCGCAGTAAGAGGGCTTCTTATCCTCGATCGCCTCCTGCTCCTTCTTCTTCAACTTCGCGTCGGCGAACACTATGTCCGACTCGTCCAGATGGGAGATGGTGCCGTTTAAGTAATCGCGAAACTTTTTCAGCGCCGCATAATATGGCACCTTGTCCGCCGCTCGCGGAAGCTGCGCGCATCTCGCGCTACTCGATGGCATCACCCACATGTACTGCAATCGAATACGTTCGTTTGGATAATTAGGCGAGACGTTCTCTCTTTCTTTCCTTTTTTTTTTTTTTTTTTTTTTTTTTTTGGAATAAAAATTCGAAATCAATACGCCGTATTCATTATTCCCTTACCGTATTTGTACCCTCGACCAGGTTGGGTTGTCTACCGAATCCGAAATCCTTCTTTCCAGAGAATACCTCGTATATAAGTTTACCGTTAAATACAGCGATTTTCGGCTTGTATTTTCGTAATTTTTCCAACAGGATGTGGCTACCTGTAAAAGAAAGCAGGAACGGGCTTTGAGAAGTTTCATCGTGTGTATACGGTACGTGTATACGTAACGAACGCGTGTATGTGCGCTTATGTACGCGTATTAGAAATATCTTTCAATTTCACTGGATTTTGTGTTTTGATTCGTTGAGTCGCGCGAGAAGTGTCGCCATTCGCGCGGCCGAGAGAATTTTAACGGTTTCGGTTGGTAGCACTGATACCGCGTGCCGCCAGTCTTCTCGCGACGACGATCGCGAAAAGTATCGCGAGTAAAGGTATGAGTTGACTCGAGTATAATCTCGCCAGTGATCCTCGTTGATTTTTTTCCTCCCAGCGCGTTGACGTGACGAAACGAAACGAGTACGATCGTTTTTCATTGGTTAGCTCTTATAAGTGAGAACAGTTTGGTGTTCGTAACCGTCCGATAGATCGTGAATCGAACCTTGTGGTTCGGGAAATTTTTCATCACTGGCAAGTATCCAAAGGTGGTAAGTAAACCAACGTTTATCGAACAAACGTACGTTGTTGCTTGAGTTTTCGTCCATTCGATATAGGTCGATCTTTGTACACTTTCGAATCATTGTTTTATTTCATTCTTCGCGTTACTTCTCGAGGTTAAATGTTTGAATACATTCGTGAAACAATAAAATTGTATTCGTATCAAACAACTCGAGCAACGTGGAAAGATTCTTTAATTTCGAAAACGAAAGGAAATTTTTTTAAGGAAATTTGTTCGGGAAAAATGCTCGGAAAATTCTATTCTTACGAAAAATTATTGTGTATAGCGTTTAACAAGATAATTTGTAACATGTATGGTTATTCTTTCCGGTTGGAATATAAAACAACGTATCGAACAGGTAGAAAATTATTTTAACGAGGCAACGCTTTGCTTTACGAAATTAATCTCTTTCGATTATTTTCGTCAAGTCGCGATACGTACGATAAGCTTCGAAATTATGCTCGATCTATCTCGATTCGAATAACCCAATGAACGTTAAAACGTGTTCGTCTCGGTTTAAAACAGTCTGGTTTTTGTGGCCCATATGTGCACGATCCGTTTAAAATTTTTGCACGCGTAGATATGTATGTATATGCATGTGCGCGCGCGCGCGTGTGTGTGTGTATGCGCGTGTATCTTACATCGAGAAATCCTTCTTTGTTCTTCTTTTGAAATTGAATGTAATCTCGAGTTATTAATTAACCACGTATTTTTCGATTTATATTTTCAATTCCTTCGATTTCAAAGAGAAAAAGAATTATCGATCGAAAGAAAATAATATTTTATCATTTTTTATATATATATTTTTTTATTTTATTTTTTCATATATACGAACAACGACGATATCGTTCTACGTACATATCGCCCACGCGAGATGCCTTTGCGTACGTGTATCATCTCGTATACTGACCTTCTTTGATTTCTTTCCTCGTTAGATCGGCACTGCCTTTGGTGGCGCGAGCCACCATATTCGTGAAACCGATACCGAAGCGTAAGAGCTTGTAGTCATCATCTGCCGTCAATGGTTCGGGTGTCAATCCACTCAAGTGTAAACACTTCCCTGGAAAAGAAGCGGTTCGATCGTGGTGGTCAGAAAAGTCGAGTCTCAATCGATCAATATTTAAGAATTCGCGAAAAGCTCGTCGGCTAACTCTTTCGTTTTAATTAACTTCCAATCGATTTACACAAATTGCAAAAGAGAATTTCTCATGAGTTTGATCAAACATCGTCCGAAAAACGGTGTCTGAAAATGCTCGTGTTTTTCATTACTAGATCGATTCGGGTCGAAATAAGAGAAAACTCGTCTATCTTGGACGGTAGATGGCGCATGGTATACAGTGTTAAATTATTCGCCTTTTGCTTCTCGTCATTACACGCCGTTTATTCATCCGTGGAACGAATTTTACGAAATCGTAGAAAACTCCCGAAAACACCATTTTCTATCTCTTTATCAATTAGCATTAATTAACGTCGCCTTCGAGAAAAAATTGGTTTTCAATCAAATGCGAAATTCGAGGGAAACCCGTAACAAACAACGGTATATATATTCGTCGGTAATAACGACGCAGGCGACGCGGCGACGGTTAATGGAAACACTACCGTTTAACGGATTAAACGGGTCTGGGTCAAGCTTGCCTCGCTCTTTTGTTTTTCTTTCAAAAGTTCAGAGTCATAAGTCACTTTCTTCTTCCGTAAAACGAGGAAGGGAAAATTTGTATTCGATTTCTTCGATCGAATCTAATCGCCACGGTTTATCACGCGGATTGGAATAATTTGGAAAAAGAAAGAAAGAAAGAAAGAAAGAAAGAAAGGAAAGAAAGGAGGACCGGCGCGGCGGGGGAAGGGAGTGGAGGGGAGAAGAATAAGGGGAAGGCGGGGAGCGAAGTCTGATGGCGCGAAATTACAGA
>NW_006263611.1:55823-58964 GCF_000469605.1 Apis dorsata | reverse complement strand
CCCTAGCAGCGGGAGCGGCAGCAGCAGCGGCAGATAGAGATTTATGACGCGGCCTCGGAAATTCTCTCCCTCTTGTCCTCCCGGTCTCGCCTCCTCTTGCACCACCGACCTACAACCGCACCACACGACCTTGGAGAACTTGGAAACAAAGTTAAACGCTCGTCTGCCGTGGCCATTGCCGTTCCCGAAGCCGTAGCCATACCCGCCGAGTCGTAACTCTCTAGTCATAGCCCGGTATCGCGTATACTCGTGAAACGGGGCGACCTGTTCCTTCGCTCTTCGAAATTCGACGTATTTTTTTTTTTTTTTTTTTTTTCCTTTTTTTTCTCGCGGGGAAAAGAAAATATCGGCTCGATACACGTTATCATCTGTACACGTGGAGGGACGACGACAGTGGCGGCAAGCCTGTTGTTGGTCTGTTCGAACAGGACTGACGACCGATCGAACAAACTTTATCGAAGCGAAATGCGACCCTTCCTTCCCTCTTGTTCGCGCCGCTAACCTAACCCAACTTGACTTCCCTCGACCTTTCGCTCGTTACCTTTCCTCACCTTACCTCACCTCGCCTTATCTCCGCTTATCGGTCTTTCAAACTTTTATCATTTTCTTTCTCTCGTTTTTCTTCTTTTTTTTTTCCTTTCTTTCTTTTTCTTTTTTTTTTTTTTACATTGGAAATACTACCGTGGGTGGTTATCTATCGCGTCTCTTAGACTCGAAGTCGAACGTTCGAAACGGGTAGAACGCGTGGAAAAGAATAGGAGAGAAAAAAGGCATTTGCCATGCGTAATCTTGAAACGAGAGCAAACTCGAGTTTGCCGATTTCCCAGGCGTTCGTAAATTTATCCGGAAACTTTCAAAGTCGAAAAAGTTTCGGTTTTCTCCGAGTCGGTTTGACCGACTTAACTCGTTCACCCGAGTTCCGGGAACGGTTCGAGAGAGCAACAGGATCCTCGGCGTTGCGTTTCTCTTTTCTCCTCTCTTTCCATATTTCTCCAACGCGTTACGGGATCGGAGGAAAAAGAGGAAAGGGAATTTGGCGCGCTCGTTCTTCCCTCGTCTCCGATTCGAAAGGAAGTTACGCGAAAAATCGAACGATTCCATCGTCTCCTTATGTACCATCCACACCGAAATTTCTCGAAATTTCGTTGACCCAGATTTTTCCTTCTTGCCCTCGGAATCTGAATGAACGGCTGATTCGAGTTCGCTGCAGGGNAGGAGAGTCAGGTGAAAATCGATGCAACCGAGAGAGCGAGCGAGAGAGCGAGCGAGAGAGCGAGAGAGAGAGAGAGAGAGACTGTGCGTGGGTACCGCGGGAGACCGCGCCTGGAAAATCAATTTTCAGGGTTTTCCAGGACGAAGACCCGTTCACGGAGACCTAGGAAAACCGTCAAGTGTATACCACGGATGCTCCCTTCTCTATCGTTCGGTACCCATCGCTATCCGTCCAACTGCCACAATTTGCGAGCAAGCACGTATAAAATCGGCGTAGACGCGTTTTAACGACGTTTTCCCTTCCCGTAAGGAAGGGAATCCGTGATCTCCGAGGGGGGAGGCGAAAAGTGCCCCCTCCCTCTTTCCTCTCGAGCGAGGAAAGGATCACGAATCGAAGCAAGAAATCGAAGGTCGAAGCAATGGGTGGCCCTCGATCGCCACGACTGAATTTCGCCACGGCTCCGTCCAATAGGGCGCCGAAAGACTCGTCTCCTGTGACCGCGCCTCCTGCACTACGGAACGGAAGGAATCCTTTTTTTCGGCCGGGGAATTTTGAAAAAGATGGGGCACGAAATTGCAGGGGGGTAGTGTAGTAAACGTGCACGGACTGAAAGCTGCTATCGAGCGGATAGGCGTGCGACAACCCCTTCCCTGTCCCTCCCTCCCCCCTCGGCCAGCTCTAGTTCTCCCTTTTTCCTCCCCCTACCTCCTCTCCTCCGCCCTCTCCTGCCTCCCCTTTGGACCGAGCAGCAAGCTGGCAGAAGGGTGGCCGGTGGGTGGAAAAGGGAGGAGGAGGAGGAGGAGGAGGAGGGGGAGGAGGAGGAGGAGGCTGCACGCTTTCCCACACTCACCGGCCAACCCTCCTTCGCCCATCTCGTTTCACCCTCCCTCTCTCTCTCTCTCCTCCACCATGTCCACCCCCTCTCTCTCTATCTATCCATCTCTCTCCTCTCCTAGCTCATTCTCGCTCTCCTCTTCACCCTCACCCTCGAGCACACCGCCCTCATCCTCGCCCTCTTCCCTTCTCGCCCGACACAGCCGCCACTCATTATTGTTCCCACCACCACCACCATCACCACCACCACCACCACCACTACCACCACCACCACCACCTCCACCACCACCACTACCCTAACCTCCGCCACCTTCTATCCTACTTGCACCAACGTCGACAACCATCAACCTCGCATCTCTCTCAGACTCGCGCATTTAACCGGCTTCCCCAATCTTTTCGCAGGTCACTGCTACTCTCCGCGATACTCTTCCACGCGCTGAATACGTCTTCCTTCCTTCCTTTCTTTCCTCCTTTCTCACGGATATTTTTTTCTTCCTTTCTTTCCTTCTTTCTTTCTCTTCTTCTTCTTCTTCTTCTTCTTCTTCTTTTTCTATCTCGAGAAATTGCGCCAAGTTCGTCAAATTTTTCCGCAAACTTTTATTCAGTTCCCGATCTATCACGAATGAAGAAGGGATCGGTGGAAAATCGATAAAGTGGAAAATGGATAGAGAGAAATTTTTCAACGATATATACCATGCGATCGATATACTCGGGAATCGGTTCAATCGGTATGATATTCCATTCGGGAAGAAAGAGTTTTCGCGAACGAAAACTCGAATCAAGTATTTCCCAACTAAGTAAGTAAGTAAAGTAAGTAAGTAAGTAAGTAAGTAAGTAAGTAAGTAAGTAAGTAAGTAAGTAAGTAAGTACGTTGGACGATCGAAGGATGTAGGATGTAACGTAGGAGCAAGAGAGCGGAAGTCGGAACTCTAGTTTTCAAGTTAACGAGCGTCGGAGTCTAGACTTACTTTCTACTTTGCGATACCGCAAAGACGAAAATCGGTCATCGTTATCGATCGACCAAAGTTACGACGATAATTTACTTTACTTTCCAACTCTTCTCTCTTTCTCTCCTCCGTGAAGGAGGAGATAAG
>NW_006263611.1:55349-55818 GCF_000469605.1 Apis dorsata | reverse complement strand
GGGAGATAAAAAAAAAAAAAGAAATAAAAGGAGAGCGATTTCGGGAGAGATAAGGACAAGTCTCGTGTTACGTCGCGTTACGTCGGGGAAAAAAGTGTGGGACGATTAGACGACGACGAACGATAGAGAGGAAGGCGCGAACAAAGTAGGAGGAGTGGAATATATCCGTGGCGGTGGTAGTAGGCGAAAGCGCAAGGGTGAAGGAACGACAGACGCGGTGGTGGTCGCGTCTCCTTCTCCTTGTGCGAGAGGCGCGACGGCTCGATTGCCACGACCACGAAAAGTTTCCCCGGTCACGTTCAACTTTCGCGCCGTTGGAAAAANGTACATATATATGTATATATATATATACATATATATTTACATATATGTATACCACGTATGCGTACGAACGTGAGCGACCGCGCACAGTTATGTACAAGTGGCGTTATACGGCGTCTAGTCCAGGTAGTATTCCCTATGTACTTAT
>NW_006263611.1:52585-53068 GCF_000469605.1 Apis dorsata | reverse complement strand
GCGCGAACCGGCTCGGATAATTTGCGTTCCAAGCGAGCCGCCTCTCTCGTTATACCGTTAATCACCGATTCGCCGATCTTACCGCGTTCTCTCCGATTTCCAGAGCAAAGGGACAACGCGATGATGACGAGAAGAAGAAGAAGAAGAAGAAAAAGAAGATGAAGAAGATGAAGAAGAAAACGGAGAAGAAGAGAGTGGTTCAACTCACAGAAGTGGTTCCCCGGTCCGGCGTAGTGATGACCCTTGTAAGCGGCGAACAGTCCTGGGTTGATTCCAATCTACGACACAAAAATCGATCCCGTTAATCTCGAATCGATGGATGGATGGATCGCAACCAATATTCGTTCTTCCGTTCGTCCTTGCAAGCATACCGCAAACAGGCAAAGAAATCCGCATAATTTACTTTTATCGTGGTCGATCGATTTATCTCCCCAACGATCCAAAATGATACTTTAGTTTCGATCTCTCCTTCCGAAGAGATGA
>NW_006263611.1:48657-51556 GCF_000469605.1 Apis dorsata | reverse complement strand
CTCTTCGATCCGCGTACGTCCGAGATAACGATCGCGGTGAACGGTGGCGTCGGAGTTTTCCGTTTCGTACGGTCGATTCCTTTCCCGGCGCGGAACACGCGAACACGGATTTCGCATACACCGTTCTTAGCCACGATTATGCAACGCGATAGAGACAGGTGTGGTAGTACCTGTTGCGCAACCACATTATCTTCGCTCTTCGCTCCGTCGGTTGAACAATTAATAACGACAAAGTCCAAGGATACGCGACAGGGCCGCCGTGTGTTGTGTTGGACGTTGCGACGACGCGTCCTCGCATCCGCGACCCGCTTTCGGCCTATCCTCTATCCTCGACCGTCGCGCCATATTTCTCTCTTTTTCTCTGCTCGAGTGTTTGTTTTGTTTTGTTTTTTTTCCCCATCGATCGTTTTTCATCGTGCGTGAGAAAGAGAAAGAAGAAGAAGAAGAAGAAGGAAAAGGAGGAGAAGAGTCGGAAGTAACGGACGCCAAGAATAGAGGAATATGGGATGGGAAAATTTGGTGGGACGAAAATGGCGCGATATCGTTGGTCGCTTACGGGTGGTCGAGTCCTCTCCCTCTGTACATAAAGTACGTATCGCATTAGCGCGTTAACGCCAATGCGTTAGCCGGTCGGTCGGCGTCGAATGGCGCTTCGGCCGGGATAAACGAGGATAAAATGACACGGGGAGGTTGGAAGGCAGGGTAGGGTGTGGAATTGTCGCCGATTGAAAACAACGCTTGTCGATGAGAGCGGATCGGGTCTGGGTTAGGGGGCCGGTAGAGAGAGGGGCGGCCGCGGCGGCACGAGGGTAGGGATCCAGGGGTAGAGAGCCTCGACGAAGGCCGGCCGACACCGGTGTCCCGCTGCGTTCGATTACAACGACGCCCGTAATAACCGAATTGCCCACGGCCCGTTAAAGCGTTTACACCGTTTGACGGATGATCGACCGCGCGCTCGCTACTGGTAATATATGAATATCAACCAACCTACACACTCTCTCTCTCTCTCTCTCTCTTTCTCTCTTCTTCGAAACACACTCGATCGCATCGTAACCTTATCTCGTCGAGTCAAGGTCGTATTGCGGGTGGGGAGGGGGGATTTGATAAACGGGGGGAAAATGGAAAACGCGAGTCGTCGTCGATTGGAAATGGAACGATTTGGATCGACATTGGTGCGCTCGATGAAACGGGCCGCGATAGAAAGGTGGTGAACGCGCTCGTTACCAACGTCGAGCGTGATAACCGAATTGGGTATGGACCATTAAAGCGATTACGACACCTGACGAACCCGCTACAAACGGCTATTTGTCGTCTCGCTACCTTCCATCCGAATTTTCTCGCTAACCAGACGCCCGTTACGGCCCACGGCTAATCCGATTAATCGTTTCTTCCCTTCTCGCGGGGAAAAAGAAGGGAAAGACAAAAAAGAATAAAAAAAAGAGAGAGAGAGAAAACGTTCCCTCTCGCGAGCCACTTACTATGATAATGTCCAAATTGTTGGTGAGATGATCCGGAAGTACGCGCTTGCTCACTTCCTCTTCCGGCATACCGTCGAATCTGTCGTGCTTCTTCCTCTCTTTGTACGTCTTTGCTCGTTTCTTCGCCTCGGCTAGCTCCGCTCTGTGTAAAAAAAAAAAGAAAAGAGCGCTCGATTAACGTCAAGAAACAAAAAAAAGAAAAAAAAAAAAAAAAAAAAAAAAAAAAGAAAAACAATCGAGTATAATACAATTTCGCGAGAGAGATATTCGACACAGGAGTGTAGAAAAGCAAAGTTCGCAGTCGAGCAACGACTATAATCGAGTCTAGTCGCATCGATCCACCATCTATCGACCTTACCGCGAATTATTATTTAGAAATGAACTTGTATCCGTTGACCGCGAATACCAGGCCGACGCGCGGTCTGCCAAATGCTACGCCATTCCGAGAGAAAAAAAAAGAAAGAAAGAAAGAAAGAAAAACAGACAGAAAGAAAGAAAGAAAGAAAAAGTGATTCACGATCGATCGTTTCTTTACTTTGGAAAAGTAAAATATATATATATATATATACACACATGTATCGGTGCTCTCTCTCTCTCTCTCTCTCTCTCTCTCTCTCTCTCTCTTACTCTTCCGGGGTGAGAATCATCTCGGATTTCCTCTTGCGGCCCCTCTTTTTCGGTTGATGCGCCGTCAACTGGGGATTCACGTTGCCGTTCATCACGCCGAGGTTCATTTGAAGATGTTGCGGTGCGGAGAGCGAGCCAGGCGGCGTTGACGTAGGAGTAGCCAGTACCGCTTGCCCTCCACCTGGACACGTCATGTTTTCGGGATTCCCGACCGGACTGCTCGCCGTCCTTATGCCGCCCATCGACATCTCCTCGTCCACGAACGAGTACGGGTCCACCGGTGTCTCGCATTTGATCGCCACCTGTGGTCAACCAATCGTTCGAGAAAATTCGCTTCTTTTCAAAAAATTTTTTTCTTTCGAGCTCGATCGAACTCGAACCCCTTACTCGTATTCTCGCGTTGGTCGATCGATTCTCGTCTTCTCGAACTCTCGTAGATCTCGCGACGAGATAACCGGCCGATAGCGACACCATTATTTCCGGTTGTTGCTCGCAACAACAATCCGGACGCGCGTGTACATACGCGAGTAGCAAAATATAGAGCGCGGCACAAAAGGAAGAGATACACTTTATCGGTGTCTGGTGGTCGTCGCGACCGATTATCTTTCGGCTCGATAGCCTCGATCTTGGGTTATCTTGCTTACGATAGCGAACAGTTCGCCTGTACGTATACGACTCGTGTTCCAAGTTAGAAGAGAGAAACGAACGGCGATTTCGATTCGAATACTCGCTCGCTCGTATAAACGTACCTTGTATCGTTAACAGAGAGAAAAGGAAATCGAAGGAAATTAAAG
>NW_006263611.1:47158-48456 GCF_000469605.1 Apis dorsata | reverse complement strand
AATTTTCATCGATCTCGCGATCGATCCCCGTTATTCTTAAATCGATTTCGATCGAAATTAAAAATGAGAAATAGATATTTTTTTTTAGGGAAGGAGGAGGCATGCATCGTCGCTCGTAAGAGACGAAGAAATTCATCTTCGGTCCGCGAATTTCTCCTTCGGTTTACCAAAGTTTCGTCGATCTCGCGATCGAGCCCCGTTAGTCTTAAAGCGATTTCGATCGAAATTAAAAATGAGAAATAGCTCTTTTTTTTTAGGGAAGGAGGAGGCATGCATCGTCGCTCGTACGCGACCAAGAAATTCATCTTCGGCCCGCGAATTTCTCCTTCGGTTTACCAAAGTTTCGTCGATCTCGCGATCGAGCCCCGTTATGCTTAAATCGATTTCGATCGAAGGCGCTTGAAAGCACGCGTCGAGTCAGGGGGGGGGGGGAAAGGGAGAGAGAAAATAGAAAAAACTCACCTGTCCGAGGGTGGAAGCGGTGGAGGCAGGTTGCTGGGGTTGATGCGCTGTCGCCGATATCGGCGTGAGGGGTGTGTGCGGCGTGTGTGGTGTGTGCGGTGTGTGCGGTGTCAGCGGCGTGTGGTACTGCTGACTGCTGTCACCACCGGTGCTCCTCATCTCGAGGTCCGGACTTGTCTCGTAACCGTCATCCCTCGCTTCCTGCTTTACCATCACTCCTGTGCACACGGAAAAAGACATCGTACCCGACGCTATGTCGCTTCGATCTATTCTCGCCTCGATAACTCGAACCGATCGCCCAAAAAACATCCCCGAAAAGCTTCCCTTTTCGCGTCCCCCCCTCCCCCTTTCTCCTCCTCCTCTTCGTTTTTCCGCTACATTTCGATATTTTTAATATCGATCCCCAATCGAGCTTCAGAGCGACGCGTTATTATTTTTCCATGGGCTTTCGGCTCGCTTCTTACTCCTTACTCGCGGTAATATTTTTACGCGGTGAGTCAACGTTTTTACGTAAATGCCGACCTGTAGTTAGTAGTATCTCTTCTCCAGTTTGAATAAAACCGCACGCTTTTCTCCCCTCCCCTTTCTTCCGTCCGAAGGAAGGCCACGTATCTCCTTGTCGCGAGTAAAGAAGAAGAAGAGAAAAAAAAGAAACGTCTCGTCGATTTTCTTTTTAACTCTACGGATAACGGATAAACTCGGTTACTCTATTAATCCATCGAATCCGAGGATCTCGTCGAAACGGCGAACGCGTTCGAGCGATGCTCAACGGCGCGTGCGATTGTTCAATGAGTCCGGAAAAAAAATATTTGCCACCCCCAGTGATATCCTCGGTA
>NW_006263611.1:46276-47075 GCF_000469605.1 Apis dorsata | reverse complement strand
TTTTTTTTTTTTTTTTTTTTTTTTTTTTTTCCTCCTTTTTTTTCTTTTTTTCTTTTTTTTTTTTACGCGTTTCCAATCATGCGTTCGCACTCTCGCTATCGTTCATGTTCACAATCGCGCTCTCGCGGGTTAAGTTATCGTTACAGCTTCGTTCGATATATCCGTTTCTTCTACGCCCGTTTCTTACGTAGAAAATAACGCGGAAAGCTTTTCTCGAACGATATATTCCTCGAATAATAATTTTCGGTGGGGAAAACGCGAAATATTCTCGTTCGAATCGAATCTGAAAATGATGGTAGGCGAGTAAGCGCGCGTGCGGGTTTTTGCGGGATGCCAAACGCACGAATCACTTACGTCCGGTCGGTGTGCGTACACTCGCATTTGAGAGGTACAATATATAAAATTAAAACGATATTTGATTCGTTATACCTTTGTCCGCGTAATCGCGCGATATTAAATTGTCACGAGGCTGGTAATTTTTTTTTTATTTTTTCTCTTTCTCTCTCTCTCTTTCTCTCGCTCTCTCTCTCTCTCTCTCTCTCCCTCTCCCTCTCCCTCTCCTCCCATCCGTTGCGAAACTTTTCTCTGCGAAATATCGTCGGAGTCGTTGTTGCTTTTATACATCGTCACCGTTTGATAGTTGTTGGAAAATTGTTCGCGTGGTACGCGTGTTCGATGCGCGGCCAATCTTTAAAAGAGAATTCTCCCGATAAATTTGATACAACGCTAATTTAATATGTAGAACGTTTTCCCCAATTTTTCCCTGCCTCGATTAATCAGCGTTTCTCTCCCTTTATTG
>NW_006263611.1:43371-46269 GCF_000469605.1 Apis dorsata | reverse complement strand
AAAAAAAAAAAAAAAAAAAAAAAAAAAAAAAGAAAAAAAAAGTAATGTACAATTTCAATCGATCTCGGCGATTCTTCTCTTCTTCTATCTATATACCTATCTATCTGTTTATCGTTCGATACTTATTCCAATCCTCACCTTGAGAACCAGCGCAATTCATCGGTGTCCCATTTGGTGGCCCTCCGTTTTGCACAGGCGACGGATACGATCTGCAAAGAAAGATTACAAAATTACGTCAACCGTCAAGCGTATATCGCTATCTCGGCTGATACGGTTCATAGTTCGCCAACAGCCGCCAAGTCGCGATCGAAAGTCGAATATACCTATACACCGTTCCCTTCTTTTCTTTCTTTCTTTCTTTCTTTTTTTCTTAGAGAAACGGAAAAAGAAAACGGCAGAAGGAAATATGTCTTTTCAACCAGCAACAGGTAATTTTAACTCGTTTCGAGATAATATTCTTCCCCATAATCTCTTTCTTTCTCGCTCTTTCTTTCGAAAGAGAGCTGTCCGAAAAATATTTCGAGCGAAGAAATAACGAAGGAATCGCGCGCAAAAAAAACTCGAGACAAAAAAGTCTAAACTGTACCCTATTTAAACTATCCTATTTCGTGCAAGCGAGCCAACGGTCGGTTACGATTCGTTCTCTTCGTCGCCAGACGTCGTCCTTCTCCTCCTCCCCTCCTCGTCCTTGTTCGTCCATCTTTCTCGAGCAGGTAATAGTTGGATCTTGGGAAGCTCGCGTGACACGCACAAACGAGCGTCGGTAACGCGCTTCGCCGCATCCAAATTAGTCGCATCGTTGGATTGCCGCGAGAGCGGGTCGCACAGTTGCGGACAATTCGAATCGTTCCTCGCGTTGCTGGTTGTGGAGATCGGTGGTGGGCAAAAGAACGAGGCAAAAGTGTGTAACCGTGCTCGAATTTGGAGCGATCGGTTCGGTTTACCAGCCAACGGTCTAAAAGCTGTGTCACTCTACACCACGGGGAAAGTCGATGGACGTGAACGGGAGAGGGGGAGGGAGAGAAAGAGATGGGAGGAGAGGGGGAAGAGCGAGGGAAGAGCTGCGTGGTAATGGGTCTCCGCGCTACAAATATTACGCTCGAGACTAAATACAAACAATCAGGTTTGTACGGTTTTGTACTGAGCAACGTTGTACGTCGCAGCCGATGCTTTGTTGCCCGTTTCCGTTAAAATTGAAAATTACAGGTATACGGTGCGATCGTCGAATCGATATTACTCGCATCGTACTCTTTTCCCACGGTATCGGTCGATTCGTAAGCGCGTTCGTAAGAAAGGGTTACCGGAAAGGGGGAGAGGGGGGAGTTATATTATATAGATATCACTCGATAATTTCCATCTAAATACCGTAATCGCATAGCGCGATACGATGTTTCCGCTCGTGCGTAACTTCGATCCCGAGAACTTGAAAATTTCCTTCTTCCTCCTCCCTCCCACCTTTGAATTATGGATCGCGCGATTGTCGCGCAGGGGGTTGACTCTAATAATAGCGGACCACGCGTCCCAGGTAAGACGTAATTTTCGCCGACGGTAAAATCGTTTCTTCGCGCGCGAAGAAGATTCTTCGCGGATCCATCGGTCGGGAAGGTCACGTGGTAGGGAAACGCGAGCGTTTACTTTTCCGTCGAGAGACGTTTTCCGGACGAGAGAAACGTGGGGAAACGGCCGCTGTTCGAGACAGCGCGATGCTCTGGACAAGAAACAGTTACGTAAAGAGAGAGATAGGATACTACGCGTCTCCTTTCGTCCCGTCTCGCCCCGTCTCGCCTCGCCTCGTTTCGTCTCGTTTCGTTTCGCGTTTACGATCTAAGGAAAGAGAGGGAGGAGGGAGAGAGAGGGGGGGAGGCCGCCGCTGGTCGAGACGGCGCGATGCTCTGGGCAAGAAGCAGTTACGTAAAGAGAGAGATAGGATACTACGCGTCTCCTTTCGTCCCGTCTCGCCCCGTCTCGCCTCGCCTCGTTTCGTCTCGTTTCGTCTCGTTTCGTTTCGCGTTTACGATCTAAGGAAAGAGAGGGAGGAGGGAGAGAGAGGGGGAAGGAGGAGAAGACGTTACGTTTGAAAATTAGTCAAAGACGGAGAAACGTACGATTTTCGACGCGTACGATCGAAACACGGGAGAAAGGAAGGATGTGGTTTACTTTCTCTTTTCGCGAAGCGTAGCGTCTACGAAAGCGGATGCCTCGCATTTTCGAGGAATCGTGACGAAGCGAGCGATGCGATCGCCTCGACTCTCCTTCTATCGTTTCATCGATATTCCGTGGTCGGTGTTAGCAAACTCGGTTGGTAAAATCGGGAGTGGTAAACGCCGATACGGAAAATCGAGTATCGCGTTACTTTCGCGGATATCCGTGTAAATTCATTTTCGCGGAGAGACGATACTGTTGGGTGAAAAGACGAGGGAAGGAAAAAGGAAGCCGCGATAAAAGTGGCTTCGTAGATAGGTAGGTAGGTAGGTAGGTAGGTAGGTAGGTAGGTAGGTAGGTAGGTAGATAGGTGGGTGGGTGGGTGGATGGATAGGTAGGAAGACCATGGGATGCACTCGTTCGTAGTGCTATCGACGCGACGCGTCGAGTATTCACGGTGCAACGCGCACTGGAAAATGATCGTTCCGATGCATTTAAGGAAACCGTAGTCCACCGCGTCTTTCTCTTTTTTTTTTCCGCAACCGTTGGCCAAAATGAAAAAACTGAAAACTATTCTCCGAGCCTTACGTCGCTTCGCAGCTGCGTTCTTCGTTATCGCGAGAACGAGCCGAAACGAATAGGCGAAGAAAAAAAAATCCGCTCGTACATCGTAATCATTGTCCGCGTCGTCACGCTGTACTTCGTACGAACTAAGTAATCGCGACGTTCGAGTCGAGATCGACGAACGCACACGAG
>NW_006263611.1:41237-42832 GCF_000469605.1 Apis dorsata | reverse complement strand
AAATATATATATATATATATATATATATATACCGAAGGAGATAGCCGGCGTGAAATTTCGTTGAAAAACTGAAGGACAAAGGGATCAAAGCGTAGGCGTTCGCGAAGGAATATTTGGCCACGTCGAAGAATCGAGGAATATTATTACGTTTCGTAGTCGGCCTTTTTTTTCCTTCGCGCGACGACCGTTGCTCGTTTTTGCACGGTAATTCGAAAATACTGGGAATAATTTTCAGCAGGAGCTATACCTGCTGGTGGTCTATGTACTTTTTACGTAGCGCTCGGACCTATGTATCGCGGGCCCCGATGTACACACGCTATATATACATATATATATATATATACATATATATATATACGTATATGTATATATAGATGCGCGTGTACATGCCACCAAGGTAAATATACAAGGTATATAAGGGTAGCGTGTAGGAGATGGTTGGTACATAGAAGTACTTGCTGGAAACGACTAGGGCAGTGAACGGGAGGTGAGACGAGGGAGGAAGGCAAGGGAATGGAGAGATTCTATCCGTCTCTCTTCCTCCCTCCTCCTCGCTCTCGCTCACGCTTCTCTTCCTCTCTCCTCGCCCTCACCGCATCTCTCTCGCTCTCTCGCTCTTTCTCTCTCGCTCTCTCGTCTCCATCTCTCTTCGCTTTACTCCCTCCTCTTTCGTAGGGAAAGCTTCGAACCGTTGCTCGAGAACGTTCTTTCGAACGTGGAAAGAAAACTATATTTGCTCGTTTTTTCGATGCTCGTTTCTACACCGAATGGTGTAGAGTTTCGACAAAAAAAGAATAATTATCGAATATAAGAAAAATTCTCGAGTTCTTGAATTCGAACAATTCTCTTCGAAATTCTTTTCGCGGCTCGAATTACGCATGTTACCTTTCCTAAACCGAAACTTCCAAGTTAATGGTTTCGACGCTGGAATACTGCTTACTTTTATTCTGCTATTGTACACGATCGAGACATAGCCGCTTCTTATCTCGACTCTTTTCGTATGGCGTATTCTACATATGTTTTAAAAGGTAGCAAAAGAATACGTAGAAGGCGTTGTTGAGGAAAGTTGCGTCGTCCTCTCCGGTTTGCCCGGATTCATCGATGAAACGATCGAACGCGAAAGGAAGATTCGGATGGGAGGGAGAGAGAGAGAGAGTGAGAAAGAGAGAGAGAAAAATCGAGAAAAGGAAAAGAGGGAAAGAGGCGAGGTCTCGCGCGGGGTTCGTAGCTACCCCTAAGCCGGGCTGTGGCTGGTGCTGGTGCTGGTGCTGCTGCTGCTGCTGCTGCTGCTCGTTGCTAGGGGAAACCTCCAGAAAACTCTACACACACACACTGGCCGTATGCCCGCTGACACGTATACGCATACCCATACAAATTTTCGCGCATACACCGGCAGAGACACCTATACACTACGCACAGACACGGTCGCCAGCTCGCACACGCTTNCTAAAGGGGGCAACGAGAGGAGCTCACGCACGTACGCTCACGCACACCTTCGCGCGTCCTGGAAAATGTCGATAACGAAAAACCACTGCTCTTTCGCTCTCTCCTCTTGCCCTTCTCTCTTTCTCACCATCTTTCTCGTCTGCCTGTTC
>NW_006263611.1:38727-40498 GCF_000469605.1 Apis dorsata | reverse complement strand
CTCGCTCGCTCGCTCGCTCGTTCGCTCGTTCGTTCGTTCGTTCGTTCGCTTGCTCGCTCGCTCGCTCGATCGTTCGTACACGCTCCATCGTCCTCGCACGTATCATCGCGCCAATATTCTTTTCCAGTATTTTTTCAATTTCTCGAATTTTTCGTTCGCGCGCAGTGAAATCAGTTTCCAAGAAAAATTCTCTTTCTTTCGAGATCGCTATTTTCGCCAGATTCTTCTCCCGAACGTACATCGAGAAACGTTTCACGCCCGATTTCGTCTCGCGACACCGAAGATCGGTGATTTCGGGCCACGCGTCGTCCTTCGTCGCGTTATCCAGTGGAAAGAGAGAAACGGGCAAAAGGGGGAAAGAATCGGTGACGCAAGCTTACGTGGCGACCCACGTAACGGCCCTCGTAAAAAAAGAAGAGATAGAGAGAGAGAAAGAGAGAGAAAGAAGCATCCTGCGTTCGCGATAAAAATTTACGAGGCGGAGGATGAGAATCCGAAAAGCCGGGCACAGGCTCGTCGACATTTCCAAACTCGGAGAAACGAGGTCCTGTGGCGCCACCGTCTTCCTACGGTCCGCACCGAACCAACGATTTTTTACCTTCGTACCATGAATATTTATCTCGCGTATGGAACGGTGACGTTGGGCCGTGTCGAACTCGAATCGGTTGGCAACCGGAGATGGAAAGAGCGCGCGAACCGCGTACGAAAGCCGAATTCGGGTTTGCAACGGCACGAAGGAAAAGACGAAGGAAAGGAGGATCGACGATGGTCGAAGGTCGAACGACCTTCGCCAACACGGAGAGGGGAGAGGATTCCCCCGAGTGGAATCGACGTATCGCCTTAGGTCGCGTCGTAGTTCCAAGTTTCCAGTTATAAATTACAGGGTAGACGACCGAGTTCCACCGTTTCTTCTCCCGACGTCCTTTCTCTCTTTCCTCCCGTCCATCCTCTTTTTCTCTCGCCTTCCTTCGCCTCCCCTCCTCTTTTTTCTTCCCTTCGGTCGCCTAACTGGCTCGCAGGAGCCGTACACCGCGTATCGGAACGTGCGTTCGAACCACGTGTGGTCCCCATTCATAAAATCCTCGAGCCGTAGCACGTGCATCGGAACCCCCTAAAGGACACCGCCACACTTTTTAAACCTTTCTTTCCCCCTTTTTTTCTTTCTTTTTTCCCTTCCAATGTATTTCACGCGATATAATAAATCGAGTTCCCTCACTTTCTTCCCTTCCTTCCTTTTTTTTTTTCCTCTTTCTTTTTCGCAAACCCGAATCGATTTTCGTTCAAGCCTCTTCTAGTAGGCAATCCGTCGATCTATCGTTATCGATGGTCGAGTCAAGAAAAATCGTCTTCGTCTTTCTCGCGTCTCTTTTGCCACGATGGGACAAAGAATTCAAGAACGAGTAATCGGTCTCTCTTTTCTCTTTCCCTTCCCTTCCCTTCCCTTCCCTTCCCTACCCTCGTGCTCTCGTTGCTTCCTCTCAGCCGTTCGAGGAGCAACAACTCTTGCGGTCGAGGCGCGATAATCTTGCCTCGAATCTGTGCAGTTGCGATCGATCGAGAGGATTCTCCGCTCGCCAACTCTCTCCCTCTCTCCCTCTCTCTCTCTCTCGCGAGAAGCATGCTCGATTTTCATGTAATTCAAACGAAGCGCGAGACTTGGAACGAGACATCGGATCGCGATGCGAAACGACTCGTCTCTTCTACCGTTGACGACTAGAAGGTGAGTTGCCCCTCTCCTCTTATCTCGGGGATGGGAAGAGAAAAAAACGAG
>NW_006263611.1:36407-37106 GCF_000469605.1 Apis dorsata | reverse complement strand
CCCGCCGCGCGACCTCCGCGAAAAAAAGGGAGAGTGACTTCGAAAGTCAATAAATCGAATTTCTATTCGACGCTTTAAACTTCCCCCCTCCTCTCGCCTCCCTCTCGTTTCATTCTTCTCGCACGTTCAACCCCTCGCGCATAACTCGTCAATGAAATATCAACATCTATCATCCGTTTTCCTCTTCCTCTTCCACTTCCTCTCTCTCTCTCTCTCTCTCTCTCTACGCCACACGCTAATCGCGAGCCGACCTTCGTCTTCTTTTCGCTCGTATTTCGTTGCCAGATAATTATCGACGCGTCGCGACTGCACCGTACCGTACCGAAACGAAACGAAATCGACCTTCACGTCTCTCGACAATACGGGGCGACAACGGCGATACCGACGTCGCCAACCGTCGTACCATCCTTGTTCGTCCACGACCACGAAAGACGAGTTCAACACTTTCGAGCGACGAATTTTCGAAGATTTCTCCAACATTCCTCCCTCCCCTCCTTCTTGCCCCGATAGCTTCGAAAATCTTGCACGCTCCAAATCCTGGACGCCTCGATTTTCGAAAAGCGATTCTCGGGAGGAAACGAGGCCAGAACGAGGACTCGTTTGACCCGAAAAACTGGACGACGGGAGGGAAGGAAAGGATCGAAAAGGAAAACTCGTCGCGCGATGGAAAGAAGAATGGGAAGAGAAAAGAAGACGTAG
>NW_006263611.1:29520-35998 GCF_000469605.1 Apis dorsata | reverse complement strand
CGGTCGTCCCTCGAATCCCGAGACGAAGCGAAAAGCGACGGCTGCGAACGGTCGAGGTATGCTCTAGTGAGTGGTAAACAAAGAGTGGGGGAGATGTACGTTGGATATCTTGGACAGGGAGCATAGCTAAGATGGCCGAGAGGGCATATACACCGTTCGAAGTTTCGATCGGTTCGAGATATTCATGGACGACTTTCCCAAACTTGTCAACAACCAGGCTGAAAATTCGTTGCGAGAGGGGAAATGGGGNGCGAGCCGCGTGTTCCCAACTTTCCAGTTTCTCGCCGAATTCCGCCAAGTTTCGCCCCGTGTTGGCGCGGAGGGGGAGGAGGGGGAGAAGGATAGGTTGCATCGATGCGAATCGATGCAAATTAGACGCTTGACGCTCGATTTTTATCTACTCGAACGAACGGAAGACGAGCGTCAAAGTCCGCGTTATTTATATACCTAGATAGAGTCGACGACGGTCGTAGAGTCGAAATTTTTTCGAGGAGAAAAATTGTTGATGTCCGCGGGTAATTTCGCGAATACCGCGATTACGCGTTATCGAGGGTGCGCGTGGTTTCGCGTTGGCCGATCGTCGTGATCGGGGGAAACGCGAGCAAAAAACCTTTTCCCCTGCAAATGGAAAACTCTCGTTCCCATGAGTTATATCATATCGCGATAAACTCGAAAAAACGCGAGGCGTGAAAAAAGCGTACGTTGCGTTCGTGCTCGCACGCGAAACGCATCGCGTATGCGACCGAGTATTTGCGCGTCCGATCCACGTTTCCTCGGTGTCTCTTCGCACATACCTACCTACGTAAGTAGATAAGTACGCGTCACCGCGTCAACCGACACGAATCGTTTCTCGCTCTCTCTAATCGTCGAGAAAGAGAATACAAGTCGAATAATCGTCCGTAGGTATGCCGAGTTTCTTCTTAAAACTCTCTCGCCTCGTCCCCTTACGACCTCTCCGGTTCGCGATCGTCGTTGCACGACGCGAAAAATCGAGAAAGATTAAGAGTCGGAGGAGAAGCGAACGCTGTGTAACGATACGATTCCAAGTATAATTAAATACGCGTTAAATAATATCCGGAGAACGAGTAGCGATATTGTATTAATTTACCAAATGTGCGCGTAATTATTCGAATTATTATAACTATCGGTCCGGTCCGAGGCGAATCTGTTCTAAAAAGCTGCGCCGTCCGTTCCGCGATGCAATTAAAGTCGAATGTAAACCGATAGGGACGCTGTTATACGAAACTTGGAGGTAATGATTACGCGAGCCGTTGTAATTTATTACCGCGTGTGTTCGTTATTCTCAATTGTAACGTAATTCGGTAATATAGCCTAATTGCGGTCTTAACAAGATCGCGTCCACGATTGTCCTTTGCGATTTCGATCGTTTCTCTTTTCGTTCTTCGACCGATGGATAGGTGAAACGAGATACGTTGAAAAGATCCATTTTCCAAGTCGTTCGGCCGAAATAAGTCACGTTATTTTTCCCCTCCCGATTCTCGCGGAAACCAGTTCGACGAATATCATTTTTTTGTATATCGCGAATGTTTCTTATTCTTTCGCTGTATCATCGCGTTTATTATAGATAAGGCGATCGTCTAAACGAACGAACGAACGAACGAACGAACGAACGAAGTGTAACGGAACGTATGCAACGGTTAAACGTCTTCGTTGTGCACCTTTCTGCAATTTGTTTCGCGTTCGATAAGCAAGATGACTCATCGAACGCTCACTATCGCGTTCTTCGTCAAATGGAACTCGATACGCGTCTCATTAACACGGGCAAACGGTGCGCTTTTGCGTTCCTTCTTTTTGTCCATTTCTCTTTCTTTCTCTCTCTCTATCTTTCTCTCTCTCTATCTCGCGCACAGCACACACACGCGCGCGCGCGCGCGCGCATTCTGAAATTACGAGAACGCGCGACAATCGAAAAGATCGAGCAACGATAATCGACGAGACGAATGGTTATATTCTTCTTCGTCGCGTTGGAAAGTTCGAGACACAAGAGTCGACTGGAAGAGAGGAGAAAGACAGAGAAGGATGAAACGTGGGATACGTCAGGCATAGCGAAGTTGCGCGAGTGTTTCTCGGTGTTTAACGAGCGTTTCTCGTTGGCAAACGATGCGGCCGGCGTTGCTTACATCGACTCCTCCGTCGTCGGGACGAAAAGGTCGAAATGAGCGAAAACCGTGGGGAAGCCGGAGAAGGCCGAAACGCAACGGACACGCACGAACGGCATACACGCGGCCGAGGTGCACACCTATGCGCGTATCATTATCGAAAGAAAGACTGGGAGAGAAAAAAAGTAGGTGAAGAGAGAAGAAAAAAAGAAGCGGTTCCGCGACAGACTTCTCCGGTACGGCGAAGGAAACCGTAGGTAATCGAGCGAGCAGAAATGCTGACGCGGATAAGGGAAACCCTTACGACCGTTTCTGGTGCGCCGGCTATTTACGATCGGTCTCGGTCTATTCCGATGGAACAACCGGAGAAGATGTATTCACCCCGTCTTCGCGAGATTTCGAAATTCTTACCATTTTTTTTTTTCTCTTCGTCTCTTTCGATCGTCGCAACGTTCTATCGAGCGTTCGTTAATGAAATTACGTAACGAGTAAAACTTCCAACCGTTCGGATATATTCTCTTTCGATCCTACTTTTTTTCTTTAAACGCCTAAGTTCAAACGCGTAATCGCTCCTCGACTATTTCGTTCCTCGCAGTTTTCGTTCCATCGATCTCTTCGTGAGGTAACTCACGAAAACGTGTAAACTCGGTTGCCAACGGAATTTCTTTTTCGCTCGTTATCTTCTCCGCACGCACGATATCGAGGAAACAGAGTCGAAACGGGTTTCGTATTCCGAGCTTTCCCAATTTCGATACTCTCACTGTTACCGTTGACCGAAAATACCACGTATCGCCTCGAGAAATACTCTTCTCGACCAAGTCTGTGAATCGTTTTTTTTTTTTTTTTTTTTTAATGCGAATCGCTCCTATTTTTTTTCCTCTTCCTTCTTTCTTTTACTTTTTCTTTACTTTTTCTCTCATTTTTTTTTTTTCTTTCCATCGTCACCGATACGGATCGCAAAAGTTGGTCAATTTTGTAGAAATCGAGGGAAAAACTCGTAATCCGGCAACGTTGCCCTCAAAGCGAGAACAGACCGGTACAGGCTGATAAAAATAAATTTGCGCCCGGAATAATCACGGAGCTCCCTAGAGATCTCCGTATGGACGGTGTCTTAGGTGCTGTTTGGCGTAGCGAGTCCGTGAGCGCGTTATCCGTGATGCGTCGCGATTTTCTTCTTAATCGCCAAGCGAAAAAAATCTCGTCACCGAAATTTCGAAATTTCGTCGCGTTTCTCATCACCGTTCTCTTCGATTCTACGGAACGAGTCGGTGGAACGGGACCCCGAGTTTTGAAAAGACGCGTATCACGAACGTGGTAGAACGCGTTGCACGAACGAACGAACGAACGAACGAACAACCGTGGAAGAGGAGAGTGGCGGAGAGCGGGAAAGACGCGTGTTACGAAACCATAGCCTGCGAGAACCGAAGGAGGAGAAGNCCGCCACCTCTTCCGTTCCCTCGCCCCTTGCCTCTTTCCCGTCTTTCGCATCTACCTTCCTACTTTTCCTTCTCTCGCTCGTTTATTCGCTTTGCCTCTTTCTTCCTCCTTTGCCGTTACTCTCTTCTCTCTTTTCCTCCTTCTCCTACTACTACACCACTACTACTACATTACTACTACTACTACTACTACTACTGCTGCTACAACTACAACTACACACTACTACACTACTACCACCACCACCATCACCTTTCCTTCCTCCGGCTCGTCGTTTCCACCTCGACGTTTGCTTCGGGCTAAAATAAAAACGCGAGGAGATAACCGTACGAGACGCGAGAGAAAGGAGAGACGTCCGACCCATCGTACCGAGAAAGAAAAGAAAGAGCAGGGAGTGTAAAAGCGCGAAGGAGCCGCGTAAAATGATCGGGGCGAAGGGAAGGAAGAAGAGGAAGAAGGAGAAGGCGGGTCGAGGGGAAAGGTATAAACGCGGACCAACTACAAGGAAGAAGGAAAAAAGCGGCGATCGCGCGAGGAACCAACCGAAGCTAGAATGTTGCATCGTTCAAAAATTGCCATTCGCGCGAACGTTCGTTTCAAAACTTTTGCGCATACTTTTTCGATTTTTCTCCGATTTGTTATATCGAAAAGAAATATATATATACGGGTTATACAATTCGAAACCAACGTTCAAACATAATCATCGCATCGCAATTCGGTGCGTATGTTTTCTTCGTGACGCGACTAATGGGCGAGTCGTTACCAATCATTCTGACAATGCGTCAAAGTTGAGTCGCAAAGTTCATGCCATCCGTGGAACTTGACGCGAAATCGTTGCACGGATGGTAACGTGGTTCGCTCGAAGGAAGCGTGCACCAGTGCACGATCAAAGTTGTCCGCGTGAAACGCGACCTTGGCGCCGAAACGCGACGTTCCATGCATTCGTTACGGTTGATAGTAGCGAAGAATGAAAGAATCGATTTTTTTTTTTTTTTTTTTTTTTTTTTTTTTTGCGCGAGAAAAGCTTAAACGGTGTTAAATTGGCGCGGCCGAAGGAATACGGCTTTGTCGAAGCCGATTCCCGGATACTTGGATCTCGTAGACCATTCATGTATTCCAAACTTATAGAATACATGAATAATACTTGGCGCAGACCAAAAAGCGACGACGAAAAAGCGAGAGGGAAAGAATCGAAAAGGAGGCTCGATCCTATCGATCTTGTTCGATTTTTATCGATGATTTAACGCGATTTATTTCGCGACACGTGATAGCGTTCGCGTTCATTCGGTTTCGAGACGCAATAGAAGGCATCGAGTGCGCTATCCCGATGAAATCGTTTACCGTATCTTTCCCGCCACGTGGCTCTTGTTGCAATCGTTCCGGTGGCGATCGTTCGCGCTACGCTAAGAATTTATCCTCGTCTCGTTGTTCGTCACGTTCCAAAGGGATAGAGAGAAGAAACGCGCGTGATCGAATCGCGAGGAAAGTTGGTCAGGAATTTGCTGGGAAACGGGTAGGCGAGAGATAGCGGATACCGGTCGAAGCGCAGAATCTAGCCTTGACCTATTGGCGGCCTCGCGTCTGGTCCAAACTTCTCGCGGTTTCGCTTCGATTCGATTCGGTTCGGTTCGGATCTCCAGAGGCCACCGCGTAAAACGCGTTTATCGCTTTCTCTTTCTCTCTCATTCCTCCGCTTCTAGACCGGACATTTCCGAATAAAAAATCTTCGTTCCTATCGCCGTGTATACATGTGTATATATATATATATATATATATATATATATAAATATATATTCGCTCACCGACGGATTTAGATTGGAGATTTTAAAGGATCGGTACGTTATCTTGTGGACGGTTATCGTCGCGACATCGATCACACCCGTCTACGCGGTGGTGGAAACAAATTGTACGGTTTAAGGAACGAGGGCACGACCGGACCTTGCGCAACGAATACAAATGCTACTCTCCCTGTCCCTTGATGGCGCGTGACGAAATTCGTAAAAAGCTCGAGCGAGAGGACGGACAGAGCATAGCGAACAGATATCCGTATCAGTGACAACGCGATAACGCTCGTTCGCGACAAAGCTCGAAATGGAGAATCATCGTTCCGTCGCATCGTCGCTTCAGAACAAAGTCCTCCACAGTTTTTCCATTTCCGATCACCGCCGACGGAAGTCGATTTCTCCGACGATCTCGCGACTCTACGATTTCCGTTGAAAGGTTTACGGACTTACAATTTATAGTGATGTTGCATGTGATGAGCCAAATGCAGTTCGGCGGGATGTTGTTGAAGTTGCTGCTGTTGTTGCTGTTGCTGCGGGTGCATAGCCTGGTGATGGTGAGTCTGCGGGGGATCCAGGCTAGAGGCACCCAGCAGATTCGCGCTCTCCCGAAACAGCGTTGCCACCTGCATCCTCGCTGATCGTATATATTATCCTTCGATTAGACTTGTCGCACCTTCTCTCCCGACAGACTCGCCAGCCTCTCTACACTTTCCGAGGAATTCAAAATAGGGAAATTCTAGGGAGATCCGAGAGAAAGATTGGAACGATGGACGAGAGTAAACAGGTAGGCAGGGTAAGCAGGCAAGTCCACTGTTCCCGACGGCTTCGCGGAGGGAACGCGAGCCGTCGGTAGGTTAGTGCGAGACGAAGAAACGCGCGCGATCTCGCGTCACTAAAAACGCTTGCACCAACAACTCACTCACTGTGGCACACTGTCACTGTCGTGAAACGTGATCTGTCGTACCGTCGCGACGACGAGACCGACGGCAATCTCGGTCGGTCGCCGACGACGACGACGACTACTACGACAACTACTACGACACGACGACGATCGCCGCGAATCGAGCGGATTCGATCAAGGTTCAATCGAGCCCCCTCGTAGTGCTGCTCGTCCTCCGATTACCGCTCGCGATCTTCCTT
>NW_006263611.1:28324-29434 GCF_000469605.1 Apis dorsata | reverse complement strand
TCCTCCTCCTCCTCCTCTTCCTCCTCCTCTTTTTCTTCTTCCTCTGCTCCTCGACTCCTCGACGAATCCAAACCCGCGGAGACGCGAAAAGGAGGAACAGAGAGGCAGAGCTCGGACGATAGCCGGACCCACGGTGTTCGGCTGTCTCGCTACTTTCGGCTCGAGACCGCGATACCCTGCCTCCTCCTTTTCGAGAGTCCGCGCGAGAGTGTCTTTCACGGTTTTCACCCGCACGCGGTCACACGTGACCACTATTTCGGCAACGATCGCTCGCCGAATCCAATTATTCCTCTCGATCGAAAACTTTCTTTTTCCAGTTTCTCCTCTTCCGTGTCCCCTGTTCTCGATCCCGATCTCTCCAGATGCCTCCCCGCTGATTTTCTTCCCAAATCCTTCTCACAACGAACGTTCACGTTCCCGACCACTATCGTCTCCTATTTTCTTGCTCCCTCGCCTATATCCTCGCTCCTGGTTGTCGTTCGCTCACGGCAAAGCGGTTTCGTCCGAGGGAATATTCGCATTCGTTGCACCCACGCCCCGAACGATAAAGACGGCACGATGTTTTCTCTTTTTTCTCTGCCTTCCGCCTTTCTCTCCCTCTCTCTCTCTCTCTTTTTCTCTCTTTCTCTCTCGCTCTCGCTCTCTCTTTCTCTCTCCTTCTCCCTCTTTCGTCTTTTCCTATATTTCCGAAATACGAAAGCGTCGATGGTTCAGTCGTTTCTCCAACCGGACAACGAATCGAGTTATTTCGTATTCGATAACACGACGACGCGTATCGCTTCTAAACTTCTCTCGATATTGTGCTCAACACTACGACGATCGCGCCTTCTCGTCCTCTTCGTCTTTGTTCGATCACTGTTCGGATCGTTTTCCTTCGGTGCCCAACTCTGCCCCGTATTCTCTTTAATTCTCTCCCTCCTAATTCTCTATCGTATACGCCTTGCTCCGTATTCGTTTCGACGAAAAGTCCTCTGTCGCGTAAACACTCGTCCACGAATAACACAGAAGTCGAAACCGCGGCAGCAAGAGTCGGCACCGCACTGCTTGATCGTGTCGCTAGTTCGGTCGCTCGAGCCGTGAGGTTCGTGCGTTTCCGACCTCCATCGACTA
>NW_006263611.1:2407-28225 GCF_000469605.1 Apis dorsata | reverse complement strand
GACGACGACGACGACGACGAAGACGAAGACGAAGACGACGACGACGAGGATGACGAGAAACACGACGTTGGTAACAAAAAATAGAAACGATTTTACTCTCAATTGGTGTAGAAAGTCGGCCTACTGTTTCTTTTTATCAAACGTAATACACAATTTGATCGAAGCTAATCGATATTCGATCGAGATGAATTGATTTTAGATTCTCGAGGCCAAATTATTTTCAAAGTAGAATTTTAGATAAGATACTCGTCGTTTATTGTTGCGGTGGTATCGATGAGTATTATATCGTATTATATCGATTGAGTTACGAGCGACTACATTGAGTTTCGTTGAGAAATTTTGCACGCGATATCCTTCTCTCGAAGCGTTAGACCGAGATTCTTTTCGCGAAACTCTGGCGAAGCATCGAACCGATAATTCATTTTCACGTTCTCGCAATTTTAAGAATCGCGATCTCGAGTTTCGTTGCACGAAACTATCCTCGTCATCGGTGGGCAGTTGCCGCGAGTCAAACGGGAGTCCGTCGTTGTAGATTCCGTGGGGAAAATCGATCCGCGTTATCGATCGAAGCGTCGCGCGGCTGAGCCGGCCGTTGGTTGGCCGATTTCCTGCCAGTCTAACTGGCTCGCTGGCCGAGTGCCTGGCCACGGCAGAGGTGGCGGCGAACCGTGCGCGCGGCTTGCGCTCCCAGCACCGTACGTGCATACACGCGTCGAAACGCGGCTCGGTGCACGCGTGTCCGTGTAACGCGTGCAATCCATTCGACCGAGTCCGCCGCGAGGGTGTACATCCAAGTGGGAAGGCGAGCTCGAGCGCGAGCGCACGACCGTGTGCGAACCCGTGGGTGAGAAACGCGCACCCGCGCGCGCGCACACATGCCCATATACACACACACACACGCATCGTGCTCATTCGCGCTGGCGCGTATATCGCCGAGAGACCAACCGCGAGACAAGGACCGACCAACGGAGAAACCGAGACAGCTCTGAGGTATATAAGGGAACGTATGCGTGTACACGTATGCACGAGCGCGCGCTATGGTAGTGGTGCAAGCGGTGACCCTGCCGCGATGTAGGTGGACGGAATACCAGGGCTGTACCTAGATATCGTATCGCGACGTTTCTCTCGTCCTATCGATAATTCGTCCCTCGAGAAATATTATTTTCTCTTCGGTTCGAGGGGCAAGCTTCCCGTCCCGTCGCTAGATCGTCACATCTAGATGAAGGGAACGCGATCTACCGTGATCCAATCTATGGACTCTTGGATAGACTCTTTCCGTTCGGTGAATTCGCGCACGCTCCAAACCAGCGTTTCTCCGCGATTTCTTCTCTTAACTTAAACTTCGAACATCGCATTTAAAAGTTGGTTGAAAACAACTTTCAACCTATTCCTTCGTGAAAAGAGAAAAAAAAAAAAAAAAAAAAAGTTGCAATGCAATTTAACCTTTCGTTTTCTCGTCTCTGTAAACGATGAATGCTGATTGGCGATAGTTTCGATCGGCGCGTCGATACTCGACGAGTGGCGCGCGCGATCTTTTCGATCGAGCGTCGCGATAAAAATAATGTCAAAGTCAAATTTCTTAACACGTTCCTGAGTAACTAATGTGTGTACGTATGTGTGCACGCGTGCGTGTGCGCACGTGTGTGTGTATGTTATGCACGCGCGCACCATGGTCGGTCATACGTATACATATAGCACCGGGTCTAAGCACGAACGAGTCGTGGCAGAGAGCGGGGTCGAGGGTGGATTTCACGCAAAGCCGAGCGAGCGAGAAGGAAATGCACGGCGCTCGACCAAGCGAGAGGCGAACAATTCGCGTCGAAGCGCGTACGGACTGATCCTCAAAACGGAAAGAGAACTATCGGTGAAGAAACGAAAGGAGGAACGTTCGAATAAGAAAGAGAAAGAGCGCTCGTTGCGAGTGCAACCATCCTTCGCGGTGAACGAAACGGAAAGAGAAAGACAGAGAGAGAGAGAGAGACAGAGAAAGAGAGAGAGCGAGTTGGAAGGAAAAGACGATATCGCCATCGTTGAAGCTCACGCAAACACGTTCCTGGCCAAGCTCGCACACTGCTGCTGCCTGCCAGAGACTCCCACCACGCGAACTTTCGGAAAAATCAATAGAATACAAGAAAAGCCCACGCTGCGCTAGGCAAGTGAAACTCTCTCGTCCTTCTTTCTCTTCTCAAATTTTTCCTTCTTCCTTTCTTCTTCCCTTTCTTCCTTTTCTTCCTTCCTTTCTTTCTTCTTTCTTTTCTTCCTTTCCTTTCCTTCCTTCCTTCGTAACTCTATTTGCGCTCCACCACGCAAACGTGAAACGTCACGTAGCCGTATCCTACCATCGGTCCAACGATCGAGATAAACCATTTGTTTGAAAAAAAATTGATAGCGAAGGAAGGAAAAGACACGCGCGAACTCGCGCGCGTGTGATCGAGGCAAATCGTGGATCGACCAACCTGTCCCCGTCAGTCTGCACCGCTTTGCCGGGTACTATTCCTTTGAAATCTTTTTTTTTTTTTTTTTTTTTTTCCCACCACTCCTCTCTCGATCCCGCATTTTCTCGCTTTCAAAAATGAAACGAAGGACCGAGGGAGTGACTTTTCCAGATTTCCGATACTCAAATACGGGAAGGATAATAACGTAATTGCGAATAGAAAGGGCGGACAGAGAGGGAAAAAAAGAAGGGGATAAATTCTGAAAAGGCGTGAAGAAACGTGTTATATTGGTCGAAAGAGCGTGGAATCATCATAGAAAGTGGAAATTGAATCCGATGAAAGATCGCGCGATTCGTGGATCTCGATCCGTGCACATTCTCCGATCCAAACGGAATCGTAGCCTATCTCGTACTAAACGGAACTGACCCAGCTTCGTGGCTTTGTACCCTTCGCTCATCCGTCTCTCTCTCTCCTTCTCCCTGTCTCTCTGTCAGTCGGTCGCTCTCTCCCCTCTATTTCGCTGCTTCTTTCCATCTTTGTCCGGTATTCCTGTTACTTCGAGTATCGCGCTCTGTATCTCTCTTTCTCGCGCATACACACTCTCTCTTTCTCTGTCCTTCGCCCCTTGACATTCTCCCACTGGCGGCGACGGCGGTGGCGGCAGCGGCGGCGGCGAGACACCCTCGAGAAGTTTCAATTTATACCGAAAGTCGTCATGACCGAATCCACAAATACGTTCACTCGCTCGCGCTCCTAGTCCATTCATATCAGCTGAGTACGCGTAAACATTGCTGTATCGTTCGTTGTTCCGTCATCTCGTACGAGTACGGGATACGACTTCGTCTTTTTTTTTTTTTCTTTCTTTCTTTCTTTCTTTTTCCTCACGATTCCAAATCGCAACGAACTCTCTTCTTCAACATCTCCACGTCCGCGAGAACGAAAATTTGGTGGAAAATTTAGTGGAGCGAGAAAAAAAAGTTGTCGCTAGTTGTCGAGATGATATCGTAACGGCAAGTCGGTCACGCGACTCAGGATCGCGTGTTCGAGTATCTCTTAGGAAAACGGGATTTTTCACGCCTTTTTAAACGAGTTTCGTTCCCGAAAAAAAAAAAAAAACGTTTCTCGAAAAATCCGACTCGAAAAAACGATTCGGTCGGTATGATCGCATCCTTCCTCCTCGATCGATCCCCGATCGATCGATTCGGAAAGAAGGAGGCGAGAGAAGGAGACAAAGGAAAGAAGAAGGCGAGTGAGCACGCGGTCGTGGACTCTCGGAGCCGACTGCGAGTGGACACGGATCCGGAGGGGGGAGAGGGGGGAGGAGGGACAATAAAATAAGCGAATCAGCAGGTCGTTGTCGTAATTCTGGCTACGTCACTGGTACTACCCCTCTACACTCGACGGCGGAGGGTCGTGTACCCTCGCGTAGAGGGGTATAACGGCGGCTGGGGAGTGGAGGGGTGAGAGACGCAACGGGGCTAGCTAGGGAGGAGGGACAGAGCGCGGTGGTGAGAGGAACGCGCGGAACGCTTTATGAATGAATGTTTCCACGCCAAGTGTGGCGAGAGAGCGAGAGAGGCCCCCGTGTGTCCCGCGTGTAAACACAATAATACCGACGTTTCCATTCATCAGGTCGACCCCGGCAAAGCACGCCGCGACCTCGAGAAATGCCTTTCGAGGCGCCACGTGGATCGCATACCCCTCCCTGACTCTCTCTTTCTCTCTCTCTCTCTCTTTCTGTCTCTCTTTCTCTCTCCCCCCTATCCCTTTCTTTTTTCTTTTCAACCCTCCTCCATCACGGTGTTTCGAACGCGATTTCGATCCTACCTCCTTCTCCTCGTTTCGTCTCACGCTCTCCTTCTTCTTTCGAGTCCTGTATCGCGAACGTCCTTCGCAGAAACAACGAGTGTATCGGGTTTTAACGACCACGTTAAACGCGTGTTGTTGCAGATCTACGTGGAAATGAGAGCAGCCACGAAGGATACGTTGGACCAGTGGGCGGGAAAAAGTGTTTGGTCGTTGGTATGCGCGATGGAATTGGGTTTGATATCGGATACCACCGCCTCTCGTAACAACGAGATATCGTTTCGCCCGATATCGGAGGTCGCGAGCAAATCATCATCCCCCTTAAGGATCTCGCCGCGGTTTCGAAAGAAACGAGCCAACGTAGGAGGAGGAAGAGGAAGAAGAAGGAAACGAGCGTCGAAAATGAGTGGGAAGAGGAGGAAGATGTACGCGAACGATTCAACGATCACCGTGGATCAATTTTGGAGATCGCGCAAGAGAAAGCTCGGCCGACCGAAGAAACAACGTTCCGCCGATCTACTCTCCTCCTCGTTCGATCGTCGTCCGATTTTGTCCGATTCGTGTCGATCGACTCGCTCGCGCTCCGCCAACAATAACAGCAATAACAACAATAATAATAACAGCAATAACAATAACAATAACAATAACAACAACAACAACAGCAACAACAACAACAACAATGTCCTTCTCGCCGGTACGGACGCTCCACGTTTCGAGCGACGAGTATCCCGCGACGATAATGGCGCGTGGAAAAGTTCGAGAAAAAGTGTGCTTCACGAAAAAACGAACGACGAAAATACGATCGAGAATGTTGTAACGCGTTCTAACGGGAGGGGACTCGAGTCGAAAGTTAAGGAGGACGAGAGTCGGGACTCGACGAAATTCGACGAAATTCACACGCTTCCTTTGATGAAGAGAATTTTTCGCGAGAGCGGTGTTGTTTACGGTGTTGAGAACGAGAGAAAAGATGGCCGTCGAGATACGACGGACGAGAAGTGGACGGTTCACGAGGCTGGAAAGAAAGATTCTATGAAAAAAGTTTCCTCCTCCGAGAGGAAGAGGGTTCGAGAGAAAATGTTGAAAGGTAACGAGGAAAATCAGGAGGTGAGAAGAGTGACGCGAGGATCGATGAAAATTGGGAAGGATCTGTCCGTCGGCAAATTGGTGTGGGGCTATTGCGCGGGATGGTGGCCAGGCAAGGATTTTTCCCATTATTCGTCTCTTTCCAACTCTCCCCGCTCGAGTTTCCTATTCGCGTTTGATCGTTCGATCGGTAAAATCGGTATTGTCCTAACCGATTGAGATCGACGCAGCACCGGTCGCGAAAAGTACGCAAAGTTTTGTACACAAAGTTGCAACTAGGAACGTGCGCGTGACCGCGAAAAGAAGCGACGAGACGAGATTAGCCATTTAGTCCTAAGTAAACGTTTCTATGTGATATTGCAGCGTTAATTATCGATGCCGACCATGTAGGAATGTTGTCCGAGGAAGGGAAATTATGGGTTTACTGGATCGGAGAAGCTCGTATATCATTAGTGAATATTTTATTTATTTATTTATTTATTTATTTATCTATCTATTTATCTATCTATTTATCTATCTATCTATCTATATATCTATTTATCTATCTTTTATCTTTATTTAATATATTTGCACGCGTCTCTCGAAATTCACCGTTGTTACCTTCGTTTCAGTTGAACGAAAAGACGCAGATCGAACCGTTCTCGTGTAACCTCAAGGCTAGACTGACGCAGAATTTAAACGTACCGCGAATTCGTGCCATTGACGCAACTATGCAGGTTTTATTTTCCATTTTCTTTTTTTCTCTCCTTCCTCATTTTTTTCTTCCTCCTTCGCTTTTCATCTCCCTTTTTCTTTTCGAGCGCGCGCTCAACATACGACTTTCTTTCAGATGTTGCGCAAAAAATTGGGCGGCATTTTGACCAAACCGTATTTCACGTGGATCGAAAGCAATTTCCCCAAAAATATGATCGAAAGTAAGCGATCGAATGGAAAAATGTATTCTTTTTCTTTTTTTTTTTTTTTTTCTCTTTCAATTAACGTTTCTCCTTCTTTTTTTTTTCCGCGCAAAAGTGTTGGACGAAATCAAGTTTTATCCGTATCCGATAAAAATGCAACAAAGATTGGACCATCTTAGAGAAAAAAACGCAAAAGTAACGGAAAGATATTTATTGGATCAAAAACGTACGTATTCGATTCTCTTCGTCCGTTCCTTTTTTTTCCTTCCCTCGACGAATAGAAATGGAGAAATGGGTGAATTTGTCGATAGGAGAAAATCAAGAGAGAAAACTGGCCGAGAAGTCGAAAGATTCGCCGCAAAAAGTCAACGTAGATTTGACGCTTTTGCCATTGAAAGAACAGAATCCAGGAATTATAGCCTGGGCTAAAATTGCCGGGCATAATTGGTGGCCAGGTAATATCCTTTCGATTTTTTTCCTTTTTTTATATACTCTCTTCTTGCACGCGCGCTAATAAACGTATCGCTACACATCTTCGTTTTTTTCCACTTTTACGATCGATTCTCAAGTTTCGGTTGCGCGTGAAGTTGCGCATGTGCCAATTCGAGAACGTTCGAGAACGCTCGATCGATCTCGAGCGGCAAAAATCGATTCGATAGCGAAAAGAGGATGAAAACACGCTACGCCCTTTATGATTCGCAGCGATGATTATCGATTATCGCGATTGTTGCATGCGAGAACCAACGTTCGGTTGCCAATGGATTATGTGGTACGGTGACTACAAACTGTCAGAGGTAAAAATTATCCAAACGTATATCATTTAAATCATATGTGTCCCGATCTCGAAATGGAAATGATCGTACGTAGTTTTCCTTGTGCACGCGCATCAACAGGTGCATCACCAATTGTTTTTGAGATTCGACAAGGGAATGGAAAAAATGCGGGAATACACGAACAACACGAAAAAACATATTTATCTCGTCGGTGTTCTTCAAGCCTCGAAGGTAATATCATTTATCGCATTATATCATTTATCGATCGAGCTTTATTTATAAATTATTACTTCTTATTATTAAAGATATATATATTTATACTTATATTATACTTATTATATATTATATACTTATTATACTTATATTATACTTAAATTATTACTTCTTTTAGGACTATTGCTCCCGCCTAGGATTCGAAACCGTCAACTGGACTTTGGACGACGCGTTCGAATATTTTTCCAAACCTAATCATTACGAAACGTCGTCCACCTCGAGAAGAGAAGATTCGGTTAAAATCTATGACAAATATTCGCCCCGTATCGCGGAAAAATTGAACGAATTGAAGGATAATCCGAATGTGGACGACGAACGGGCGAATGATATAAACAACAGCGGTAAGATTGAAAGGAGATAGATAAAAATATCCGTAAAACTATTCTCTTTCGATCCAGATGATTTGCGATCGGCTATAAGCGGAGAAATCTCGTTCGATTCGTTGTGCCTAAAGTGTCTACGTGTTTCCAACGATAAAATGGACATTCATCCGTTCTTCGAGGGATCTTTGTGCAAAGATTGTTCGGTAAGATTGAAAAGGATCTTACATTACGCCTAATATTTTATAATTTTATTTTTTCTCTCGAATCCTTGCTTACAAACATGCTTAAAAAAAAATCATGTTTCAGGAACGATATAAACCCTGTATGTTCGTTTTCGGTAACGACTCCAAATGCGTAAGTATTTCGTCTCGTTTCATCTCGTTTTAATAATCAACCCCTTTTCGCCTTCTTCTCTCCACCGAGCAGTTTTATTGCACGGTGTGCGCCGCCTCTGGGATGGTGATCATCTGCGACAAAGAAGATTGTCCAAGGTAAATTCGCCAATCTCGAAACAATTCTTTTTCCTTCTTCTTTCCTCGTTGACAAATTGCTGTTCTCTTTTCGACTCAGGGTTTACTGTACCGCTTGCATGAAACACCTCTTATGCCCGACGACTTACGAGCAAGTGCTCCAAGAGGATCCTTGGGAATGCTTCCTCTGCAAGTCTCGATCGTTCACCGACACGATCGTCAGACCTCGAACTAATTGGAAGGACAAGATAATTAATATGTTCCGTACGAGTTGCGATTCAAATGCTCAACACTTGGTTGCAAAGCACAATTCAGAGAAGAGAAAAATACGCGTTCTCTCCCTGTTCGATGGCCTTGGTACAGGTACACGAATCCATCATTTTCTTCTATCCACGGTAGTCTTTCCTCTCCTCCAATTTATTTTTTTACGTATTATATACAAAATTTCGTATGTATGCGTTCTCTACGAGAAGATAGATGTTTTCAGGTTTACTGGTGCTTCTGAAATTGGGCTTCACAGTGGACGCCTACTACGCGAGCGAGATCGATCCAGACGCGTTGATGGTTACCGCCTCGCATTTCGGCGACCGTATCCTTCAATTAGGCAACGTAAAGGATATCACGAGCAGGACGATTAAAGAGATAGCGCCTATCGATCTTCTGATCGGCGGATCGCCGTGCAACGATCTCAGTTTGGCCAATCCGGCGCGCCTCGGCCTCCACGGTTCGATCGAATTTTTTAAATTTATATCAATTGTATCAGTTTGTTATAAGCGTGTATCCGTCGTTTTTCCCTCTCAGATCCGAGGGGAACCGGTGTACTCTTCTTTGAGTATCGTCGAATTCTGAAACTGGTGAAGAAACTTAACAACGAACGACATTTGTTTTGGTTGTACGAAAACGTCGCCTCGATGCCCAGCGAGTACAGATTGGAGATTAATAAGTAAGTTAAATTAATTTAACCCTTTGCACTCCAGACCTGTTTCGCTCGATCGAACGAGCAACTTCAAACACGCGTTCGGTGCAATTTCTTACAGTTAATTTATAACGATTTCACACGCAAATTAACGCATAAAACCTTTATATTTTAATATTCTATGTATCTTATATAAAGAAACAAAATTTATTGAATATTAAAATCTATATTGTTGTTTTGTGGGATATTTTATGAAGCAATGAAGGACAAGTAGAGCAATACTTTTCTTTCTAACTTTTTTATTGCATAATTATTTATTTCGCGCACTATTTCATTAATAAATTCATCGGTAAAAATAGTTTAAAAAAATCTAATGGTTCATTTATATTCGAAGATACTTTTCCTAAAAATTTTTCACCGAGTACGAATTGTATTCTTCGCGATATATTTTCCGATTCTATGCGTGTTATTCATTTGGAATTTTCTGTGTCTTATCTTCATTGCTTTCACAATCTATTATTCTTATTTTTCGCCTTCTTATACCTCTTATTTCATCTCTATGTTTATCATTGCTCTCTATCGTTAATTTCTTTACGAATAGAAGTAATTTTGTCATTCAGTAACGAAAAATCAAACTAATCTTCGCTTCAACTAATTTCATTATAACGTATTCTATGCTTACAATCTCAAAAACTTTGAAAATAATATTTCTATTTCTATTGAATGACCAAAGATGTCCTTCGACTCGCAATCACGGTTTAATTTGAAATAAAAAATCTACGCATTTAACAATACATTATTCTAGACCTCACAAGATTATACATAAAGAGGTTAGGAACTTATTTGTGAAGCGATATTCTAACAAAATCAAACATAAACTATCAAACTCAGACTAACACCGAAAATGTCATTCGACTCACGATCATAATCTAACTTGAGATAAAAAGTCTACCCATTTAACGATACATTATTCTACACCTCATAAGATTATACGTAAAGAGGTTAGGAACTTATTCGTGAAGCGATATTCTAAAAAAATCAAACGTGAATATCGTCGCCGTTCAAGTTGCCGAACAATCTCAGTCACTGTTGGAGAGCAAAGGGTTAAGTTTAAATTTTCATCGAAATTACCATACGATTATATTTTCTTGTACATTTGATAAAAGACATCTAGGACAAGAACCCGATGTGATAGATTCGGCAGATTTTTCACCTCAACATAGATTGAGGCTCTACTGGCATAATTTCCCGATAGAACCACACTTGTTACCGTCCCAAAGGGAGCAGGATGTGCAAGATATACTTACGCCACATTGTCAACGTTACTCGCTCGTTAAAAAGATACGTACCGTCACTACGAAAGTAAATTCGTTAAAGCAGGGTAAGTGAGAGTGTATATTGATACGTTTCTTTCGAATGATTTGCTGATCGATAATTCCTTTTTTTTTCTCTCTCTTTCTAATTAGGCAAACTTGCATTGAAACCAATTTTGATGAAAGACGAAAGCGACTCCTTGTGGATAACCGAATTAGAGGAAATATTCGGATTCCCGCGTCATTACACGGACGTAAAGAATTTATCGGCTACGAAACGACAGAGATTAATAGGTAAATCTTGGAGCGTGCAAACATTGACAGCCATTTTCAAATGTCTTTGTCCCTTTTTCGAGCGCGATATCGTGGAAACGAAAGATGAATCGTAACGCAGTTGGAGAGAGAGAGAGAGAAAAAAAAAGAAGAAAATGATGATGGATCGATCAAAACCTAAACGGATTTATTCAAAAGGTGATTAAAGTGAGAAACAAATATATCTAATTAATCGTTTCGTTTTCTTTTATCCTCCTCTCCCTCCTTTCCCTCCCTTCTCTTCCTTTTAACCATTTTATTTTCAACCATTGTTACAGTTAATGAAAAGAAAAACAAAACGAAACAAAACTTTTTCTTTACATTTCAAACTCTTTTTCAATATTCTAACTTTCTTTTCCTTTCATATACCAAAGGAATCTAACCTAACCTAACCTTTTCGTATCATATACGAAATATTCTTCACGGCTCAAAAATATCATAATATGTTTTGTACATTGTTGTTTTTCATATAAGTAATCATAATAAAAAAAAAAAAAAAAACTTATATTTATAAATGTAGTTTAATTTCGAAGTAAGTAATAGAAACAAATATCGATGTGTAAAATTTATAATGATATAAATTTTAAGAAGCATCTCTTTAAACGTTATTCTGCTATTCCTTTTGATATCTCATACGGAAGTATCCCCTGCGATGCTCTCGACTCATTGGTGAAACCTCATTACCACCGGTATAAGGTACGTTCCTTTGTTGATTAATTTGTAATAGCGTAATAGGAACAGGTATACATCCCATCAAACAATTCACATACCGCATTATGGAGACTGGTAACGGTGTGTTTATAAATATCTCTTTCCTCTCCATGTCAACCCCTCTGACGATACCTGCGTTTGAACCGAATTACAATAATGATTATACAAATTATATAAATTTCAAATTATATTAGAAAGGTAAAAGATATTAGAAAAAAAGAAAAAAAATATACCACCGAAATGCTTACCGAATCCGTAACAGGCGCAAAGAGGAGATCTGTTTAATACACGAGGACCAGATCCAGCCTCTTGCCATTCGTTATTGTTCATATCGATTCCACACAATGCCACTATATTACCATTCACTATGTTCAACACGTGCGAGGCGGACGTCGATGGTCGCGGTATTGCAATGAACAACGATGCGAAAGATGTTCTGCAAGATAAAAAGATTCTCCTATATTAGAATGGTTTAGAAGATGATTTCTTCGTCTTCGATGTATGCGAAGAGAAAATACTAACACGTATGGTACAGCTTCGTTGATACTCAAAGCGTCATAACGTGTCCTAAAGAAAATTAATACGTATTAAAATACATATGTGCTCTATAAAATATAATCAATATTGTGTAAATTTAATGTTAATATTAAATTATTCGTTTCACAAATCTTACGTAGAATTCGAAGAGTTTTGTACAATTTCACTGAGATAAGATATCATAACGAGTTCTCGTTGCTGATACGGTTCCATATTCCAAGTTTCGTATCCTGGACCAGCTTTACGTTCCGCGTGCGAACGTACTACGAATAATTCGTGATCGCACGGTTGATTCCAGGTGACAATGTTCGTGCCCCATGTTAATTCCTACAAAGAACAGACTTTTCCGTCTTTGCTAAGTTATTCGAATATACAAATCGATAAGATAGATATCGAATATACCTGTCGATTTACTACTTGTTTGCTCAAGTATCCGATATAATTGTTCTTTGGCTTTTCGGACATAATTTGTACCACGAAAGAAGGTCGGATCAATTTAATCGTAAACATGATTATATCCCAACCAACGCCTTGCGAGAAACCCATCGTGTTTATAACAATTGGTAAACGTGACAAGTTTGGACAATTTAACAATTTATCGAATAACATTTTGACAGCCTCGATGTATCGCGTAATGCAACGCGATACGTTCACGTCTCCGATATACAATTGGAAAACTGGTGTGGTTAAATGCGTAAAATTTGGTCCCATCAAGGGTCGTTCGATTAAACTATACGATATACATCCGGGCGGTGTGCATTCCGTTTGGCCTGGATCAACGTCCATAAGAATCACCATTTTTGAGGCGGGTAATAGACTATTTATCAAATAACGCGTCGTAGTAGATTTACCAACGCCTTTCCCGCCGGCAATTAAAGCGCACGACCATTCGTTCGAACGCCAACAATTCAACATTTTCTCGCTAACTTCTTGTGCGATACGTGGATCAATAATTAACTCCTTACACGTGGAATTATCGATATAAAGATTCGATTGCAATATTGTTTCGGCTCTTTTTGGATCGGCCCAAGAATAATACGGTGTATTCTTTATTTTTGGGAATAGCCTAAATGGATAGAAAACGTGTAAAAATCTAGTCAATTTGTTATCTAAATTGGATAACAAAAGAACAGCCATGCCAGGTTGAATTTGTTCGATCTCGTCGACCAATTTGTTCTTTTGATTTCGATCGATACCTTCGAGAGAAAGAGACATCCATATATCCGATTCGATGTTCTCCACAGATTTTTCACTTACTTCGATCGATACGTTACTATATCCTCTTGGTGAATAGATTTCGATCGGATCGTTCTTCGTAGTGATAAAAAATCCGTAAACTTCTATCGCGCCATATATTACCTTTACAACCAATTTTCCGGTAAAACAAAATCGTGCCCTTTTCGACATCACTGCGACTATTTTATTCTTAACACAATAAAACCGTACTGACTGTTGTTCAATAGACGAAATATCATTTTTATTCAATGTTCTCGCTTCGAATGTATCGTCTCTTCCATTTATATCGTCGAAACTATTATTTTCTTCGTAGAAAGTATCAGAAGATTTTTCAGTCTCTTTAGTAGTGGAAACTATTAATTGCTTTTCTGGACTAGTCTTTTTTGGACTAATAGGAATATTTGAATTACTATTTCGCGATTTTTTCTTATCTATACGTGGTTTACGATTATTCTTGGATAATGACATAATTTTAGTACCGTTCCCTCGATTGTATAAATTATCATTTGGATTTAATGATTCGGCAACAACTACGCAAGCTTCATCCTTTTTGAAATCGTTTACCATACACGATGGATTATTATCAAAAATATCATTTTTCATTATCAATTGTTCGCTCTCTTTAAATACTTCAGGTATGCTTAACGAAGATAAATTTTCTGAGAGTGTTTCAACTATTACAGGTAAACCTATATTTCTTTGTTCTAAAATGTCGCGATATCGTTTGTCACTTCTATCCCTGGCTTCAGGAGAGTCATTGCACGACTCTAAGGAAAGATCCATAGAATCTGAAATGTAAGCAATCCCTTTCCATAATGGTGTTCTTTACTTGAATAAAGGTATTATACCATATTTTATCTTCAACCTGCAAATATCGTGCGGTGTTTACACCGATGTACAAACACAAGTCACGCGATTTCAAATAGTTTATCAAAAGAATACATAAATTTCTTACGTTGTGTTCCTTTCATATTAGCATATTTTTTCTTTCTTCGTTTCAAATTACGTTGTAAGATTAATTGTTTATTACTTAATGAACTTCCCACTAACGAGGTGTTTTGATAATTTTTATTTCTTTTGCAAGAAGGATTCATATTCGAATACGATGCTCTTTCTCCTTGGATTAACTTATTTTGCACTTTATATTGCGGCAATTTTCTAAATTAAAAATTATAATTTTTTAATCAAACACAATATTGCGTTGTAATGCAATCTAATCATAACATTTTAATTACATCAGATAAAATTATTAAGAAGCATTCTAATAGTTCGATATTTACTTACGCTTTGGTTTTTTTTGTAACTTGTGAATTTTTGACTTGTGATATTCTTAACTTTTTCGCTTGTGTTACTTTCATTTTTACGTTCTATAAAATTCAAATATATATATAAAGAAAAAAGTTTAGATCTTTATAGGACGCATTTCCGAAAACTAACCTTATATTTGCTATAAACTAATATTATGGTTCGTTTTTAAAGGAAGGTTCCGCTTATGTGCGTGCACAAGCATCTATATGTATCTGTAAAATAAATACTAAACACTAACTTCTAGTTTAGGGTTGATTTTTCATTAAATCTCTCATAGAAAAAATGAAAACGCTTCTTTAATAGCACGTTTAAAAAAGGATGACGGAGAGGCACTTCAGCGACGCATCACGGCTACTATAGTTACCATCCAATGTTAACGATACGAAGTCGCGGCAGTATTTAGCATTAATATTCACATAAAATGGAGTTACCAGTTACGTATTGTTTATGCGGTCGTTCTTACGATTTTGAACAATTTATGATACAATGTGACGTTTGTAAAGAATGGTATCATGGAGGGTAAGCGTTCAGAAATTGTGACAATTAAAAACAACGATCTAAATACTGTGACAAGATTATGCTTTGTAAAATTAAATATAAACATACGTAAACATAGATTTTGGTTTCTATTCTGCAAAAAATTTTCAAATAATTTGATTATTTTTTTCTTAATTTTCTTTCCCCTTAACTTTTTATATGAAAATAATAATTACGATATAGCTTTATAGAGACAAGTTTTGTTGATACTTACATAACCTATCCGAATTATATGCGATATCTTTTGATACAAAAGTAAAAATATATATATAAAAATTATAATCTTTTTATATGTATTTTATATTATATAAGAATAATCGTACCAATTTTGTTTAAAAGTAATTTATATATTTTTTGATTTACAGATGCGTATCTATAAAGGAATATATGTCGATAGATCTTGACAAATATCATTGTCCGCGTTGTGAAGCGATGTGCGGACCATCGATTAGTGAGTATATAGAAATTATATTTTTTTTATCGTTTTCATTGTATTTTTTGATAAGTAATAAATTTTCTATTATTTTAACGATGATTGTACTTTAGTGAAAGTAAGATTAAATTGGCATAGACACGATTATTCTGAACCTGATGCGGATACAAAACCAGTACAAACTGGCACACCAGTTTTTATAAGAGAATTAAAATCCAGACATTTTCCAAAAGCTGATGAAGTTGTTAAGCATGTTAGAGGACAGCAATTGACTCTTCAACATTTGCAAACTAATGGTTTTGAGAGTCCCATTATAATAGACGGAAAAGACGGACTTGATATGACTGTTCCACCTCCAAACTTCAGTGTTTACGATATAGAAAGTTGTATAGGTATTAATTCTTCTTGTAATATTAGTATTAATATTATATTGTTCTTTTTACAAAATAAAAATTTTCGAATACAAAATAAAAATATCGAATGGAATTTTTTTTCTTTTCAGGTGGAGATCGAGACATGGATGTGATCGATGTTACAAGACAAAATAATATCAGAATGAAATTAAGAGACTTTGTTGAATATTACAATTCCCCTTGCAGAACAAGGGTTCTTAATGTGATTAGTCTTGAATTTACAAACACTGGGTATACCAATATTAATTGCCTTGCCACATATTGGCTTTAAATGTTTCTAAGAAGTATATGTATATAAATATAATATATAAATTGACAAATAAACGTTGCAGTCTTTCTCCAATGGTCGAGGCACCATACATCGCGCGTAAACTCGACTGGGTTAATTCCGTTTGGCCACGCGATTGGCCCGAGGATAGTGACATAAAACGTCCGGAAGTACAAAAATATTGCCTAATGGGGGTCAAAGACAGTTTCACAGATTTCCATATTGATTTTGGTGGCACATCTGTGTGGTATCACGTGCTACGTGGAGAAAAAGTGTTTTATTTAATCAGGCCTACTTCTGCAAATTTACAATTATATCAACATTGGATGTGTAGCTCAACGCAGAGCGAAACGTTTTTTGGAGATCAAGCTGATGCGTGTTACAAATGCGTTTTAAAACAAGGTCAAACCATGATGATTCCAACAGGATGGATACACGCAGTGTTAACGCCTGTCGATTCTTTAGTTTTTGGTGGAAACTTTGTACATAGTCTTAACATTCCAACGCAAATACAGTAAGTATTATATATGTAACTAATGAATAATCCTTTTTAATCATCATAAATGATTATCATGAATATTCATATTCTATAGAATATATGAATTAGAAAAAAAGATGAAGACTCCTGCCAAATTTCAATATCCTGGTTTTGAGACAATCAATTGGTTTGCAGCAAAAAAATTATTAAAAGAATTGAAAGAATTAAATAACGAAGGAAAGAAATGTCCCACATATCTCTTACAGGGTGTTAAAGCATTACTCAGCATTCTAAAACAATGGAACACAGATAAAGATGTACGTTTATTTTCTTCTTAGAAAAATCATTTTATGTATATAATAGATATTTTATTTAGATAGATATCAGAATGTATTTAATTTCTATTTCAGTATAATATGATTAGCAGGGGTCAAATACCGGAAACAATAAATAGTCAAAAATTGCTAAAAGATTTTAGTAAAGAAATACGACATGCAGAACGATACTTAATGTCATTAAATCCTCCAAAACCAGAGCGAGAGAGTAAACGCAAGAAAAAAAAACCATTAAACAAAGATTTCGTAGATTATGATGTTGCTGATAAAATGGCTGATAATCCGTTCAAAGCAACGTTAAAAGAGACGAACAAAACTAGTTCTACGAACTCGGAACCACCCTCATCGGGTAGACCACCGTTAAAATTAACTCTACCGAAACCTATAATGTATCCATATGTCAAAACTCAAAATGCAACGTTGGAAGAAAAAAATACGTCTTCCATTAGTAATAAACGATCATCAAAACCAGGAAAACAGAGTCCAACTGTAATTAGATTTAAACTTGGCAATAACGAAGTCGTACGAAGTACACACGATGACATAAATACATATAACGAGTTTACTTCTGATCATCATCTTGGAACACCGAAAGAATTAACTTGGAAACAAACTTCCATATACGATTTTCATGATGGTAGTAACGAAAGTGATTATGGTCGATTTACTATCGATGAATCACCAAAACGAAAAAGGGCACCAAGAATTAATACGCAAAAACGGTTGAAACGTGACTATGATGGAGATGTTGATGTCTTAAATGATGTACCAAAAAACGGCATTGAAGAATTATTAAAAGCCTCGGCTTATACTTTGGGAAATGGTGCTCAAAGATTAGATGTAACGTAAGTTAACATAATCAATTATTCAGTAAATTGCAATAATTTCATTCTTATAATATTATAATATTTGATTATAGGACATCGATGATATCACAATACAATCAACCTATACCACCACCTACTGGGTAAGATTAAATGTTGACATTTTTAAAAAATTTATTTGACAAAGCATGTTTAATATTTCTTTATTATTAATTTGCTTGTTAATTCGTTTTTCCTCCTTTTTTTAATATTAAAGAAATATATTTGCATGTATTTTTATTATTTTCCAATAGTATAGTATTGTTACGTTTTATGTTTTTGGTGTCTTAGTATTTATAAATTGAAAACAACCAGTTCTGGTAGGGCATCTCCATCTACTCGAGAAGCAATCGCTGGGATGTTATCCTTCAGCGAACAATGTTATTCAACTACATCGAACAGTACATCGAAATCTACAAAAATCACTAAAATGCAACCTGACGAAGACGACGATCAATCGATAGAAAATATCGATAAAGTTCACCAGGACGATGATTTTAGTATGTAAAAAAATCATAAAAATATTATTTATTTTATTTGAATGAAATTATATTTACAATTAATAATGATTATCATATATTTTTCAATTCGTAGTTTATCCGTCTCTTGACGCTTCGGATGACGAAGATTCTATCTTTAAACCAAAAGCGAAAAGTCAAATAGACGAGGCATGGAATCCAAAAGCCAGAGTAGGACCTCTTTTGCCAAAAACAAATCGTCCAGCTCGAGAAGGTGTCAAGAAAACATCTGTTGAAAAAGGACTCGAAGCAGCAGCAGCAAAACGTGCAAAACAATCGGTATATATAAATTTCCTTATTTTTTCATTTTCTTTTTATTATTATTATTGTTGTTATTGTTGTTGTTATTGGTGTTTTTATTCTTTTCATTGTTTTTGATTATTATTATCATCATCATCATTATCATCATCATCATCATCATCATCATCATCATCATCTTCATCATCATCATCATAATATTGATTATTATATTAATTGGCAATTAAATTTACTCTTAACTTGATACTTATTACATTCATATCATATAATATAGATTTGTTTTTATAACACAAATTAACTCATTTATTACACTATGTATTCTATATTTACATTCATATGCATTTTCATAATTATTTTTTTCTTGCATACTCATATCGTATAGGACGATTATCTGGATAACAACATGGATAAGGGCTCCAAGAAGAAATTGGTAGGCATATTACGGTTTCACTATTCGTTTCATAACGTACGTTGCATGTATATTTATGATTGTATCTTGATAACCATTCGATTCATATTTGTGTTTCGTCGTATATAAAATTATAAAAATAAATATATTTTTGTTTATTTAACTTTTAACTTCTTGGTACGCAACTATTTATAAATTAATATTAATTTTATTGATAATAAACTTCTTACGATTGTTATATCTTTTTTTATTTTATTTTATTTAATAATAATTAAAATAAAATTAATTTATTGCATATAAAATAATAGAGTACAACCAAACGGACATATAATAAAAAGAAGCAAAAGAATTCATCCGTAACATCGACAACTGGTACATCGACTACAACTTCAGAAAATACTGTAAAAACAAGCATCGGATTCGGTTCAATATTAACTAGCCCTAACAGGCTTAAAGATGTAAAAGCAAAACTAGCAGCCCCGGTTCCAGTTGGTAATATATAGTTCTAAGTTTATTTTTTCTTTTTTTTTTTTTATTTTATCAAAATTTCTTTTTATTTTATCAAAATTGTTTATAATCAATGTTCAATATATTAATCTACTTTCATTTTTAGAACGAAAACCAAAGAAAGGGATGAAAACGGCTAAACAACGCTTAGGAAAAATCTTGAAACTTCATAAAATGATGCATTAAATCGACAATTAGTAAAAAAAAAATCAAAAACGCAATGAGCTATACATACATCACATCATTCTCTCCATTTGTGTACAAAAAAATGTAATAGGTGTACATTGCTATGTAAATATGTTCAAATCATTAAGGTAGTATATCTAATATTTGTCTTAAGAATCTAGTTTTTAAAATTGCGATCGTTTTTTTAACGAAATATTTATATTTATTACCGTACTATTTGATTTTAAGACGTCGTATATTATAATATATACTGTATGTTTTGATACTTGACTACTTCGGCAAGAAATTATGTTATAGTGAACGCTTGCAGAAGCTCCTTCTATATGTACGATTTTATTTTAAAACTATATTCGTTAACAACTCAAAAAAGAAGAAGATTATCGATCTATACGAGTGTAAAGAGGCTGTAGTATATTAAATTTTTTTCAATTAACTATTTAATAACTGTAACAAATTTTATACGGCATAATAGCTGCATGACAACAAAAAGGATGGGATAATATTTTGTATAAATTTATTTAAAACTTTTCATTTTGATCATGTGCTTTTCATTACTTTTACATCTTGTACTTATCACTATCTTCAGTTGATACCAAATTATATTCATTTTGATATATACGATAATATTTAATAACTTATTCAAATAACTAAATTTTATACATCTAAAGAAAAGTTTAACATATTTTATAGTGTGATTTATTATCATTTCGTAAACGTGTAATCCTTTTGTATATCTCTTAATATATAATCTAATCAATGATATACATATGTCAAGAAATACAAACATTGCGCGTGCGCACGCATGCATTTGGTATGCATGTATTGTTGCTGTTTAATTGCTCTGTTTATTATCGCTTTCATTGGCAAATATCAATGATACAATTTTTCACTTAATCGTTGATTTATATAATTGTTAATTGTAAGATACTATTAATTAAATTATATAGTTTTCATACTTACATTCATGCAGTATGTATTCGTTGTAACTTTTATATATAGTTGCGATGTATGAGTTCGTATTAACGGTTAAAGGATACTTCATACTTCCCGCTGAATTTAGAATGCAAAGGAATGTGAGCGCATGCGTGCGATTGTCTATACTTGGCAGTATTCAATGGTACCTCGATTAGTGTTGATCGTTTTGTAAAATTTCATGTTAATCTGACAGGTTCTCGCGAGAACGTTTATTGACCGTCCATTCGCTGTGTCGTTATTAATAATATGTACAAGTGTATATACATTTTAACAATTTTACCGTGTTCAACATCTGTGTTCGAATCAGTATCAAATTCTTGTGTCTTTTTCTACAAAAAATATTTCAGAATATATGGCGTTTTCGATAGTGTATGAATCGTGAAGCAATCGTGGAACAGTGAATTAATAGTAAAAAATAAATTGTGATATATAATAATACCGCCTAGGACTTAAACTATTTTCTTTTGACTGCGTGGAATATTCAAGACACTATCGCATATTTCATACGTTCACAAGGTAAGTAAAATGTATATATTTTTAAATGATCAAATTAAGAAAATGTATATTTTGTACTATCTATGCATAGAAAATTTCATAATATTAATACTTTTACTACGGTAATATTTTTATTTGCTTTTCCATTCATTCAGATCTTTGATCTAAAAATAATTTTTGATTTTGAAATAAACATATAAAACTTTTCATCTTTTCAGAAAAAATTTAAATATCATAAAATATAAAATATATGGAGGTTTTAAATTTTCCTTTCTTCGTACTTTAATAATATTTTATTTAAGAATTGACGATAAAGTTATATTTTTAAAATATATGTACAAGCTATTAACGAATAATTTATAGAGACTTCCTTTTGCAATAATATTTTTACATATATATATATTATTTTGAACTTAAAATAGATTCATCACGAGGATTCGTCATTTCTCCTCTTAGTTCAAAATTAAATCCAAACTATATTGCATGCAATTGCTATTAGACTATAAAAATTTAAACAAATAATATTTTGTGTAGAGTAAAATATCTATTTTAAATAAAACGATATTATAATATTAATGATTGGCATATATATGAAAATGTCATTTTACAAATTTGACATAATGATTTCTTATTTGTCGTGTAAAACATTATCAATATACATATTGAATCACATATAAGTTTATAATAAATATTTTCTTCTAAAAAAAAATATGCAATATCCGGAAAATCAATTAAAATAACATATTGTAGTTTATGTAAATACATGTACATATACTAATAAATCGAAATATTAACGTAGTCCTAACATGCAATACATCTTCATGTCATGTGATATGTCTAATGTCACATATTTGAAACAGAATAAAATTATATTATATGTATAAAAATAATGTATTTCCAAAATATCATTTTTCAAAATATAAAAATTTATACAATTTTATAGATTAAACATTTACAGTTAAATTTCTTGTTGCCTGTTTAAGGTAGGAGTACAAAGCAGCCAAAAATCAGGTTAACCAGTAATAATCACTTGGGGAAAACTCACTGATTTAAACAAAATTATAAGTGGAAAGTACTGAAGAAAAGAAAAATTGTACTTACATATATTGTTTCAATATATGTATAATGGTATATAATTTAAAAATATCATCGTAAACTTTTCATTCTATGTATCAGGTTAAGTGGCATCAGGTTAATCAATAATCAACTTATAAATTTTTTAAATATTATTCTAAATTGTATATATTTATTTGATAATTATTTATTAATTGTATAATTCTAAAAATTTTAAGCATTTTTATATAAGATTATAAGATTGTATTCATCATTATATTTATTTTATGTGAATTACGTAAAAAAAAACTATAATGAGATGAAAGAAAGAAAAAAAATACTTTGCCAACTAAGACTTAAATTAGTGTAAATTATATTTTTTTCAATCGCTCAATTATATCCTTGCACATATATATACATATATATATTTTGATCCGTATTTTCTTCGAAAAACATGCGTATTTTGTTCAATTTTATTACACATTTTACTATATTATATTATATTATATTATATTATATTACAATTTATATTCTTTGCAACATAAATGTAATATCTATTACATTTACTGCAACAATGAAAAACATTATGATTTAAAATATCAAATTGGAAATTTGCTTGTAGAATTTCATCGGTAAGAAATCCAAACAATAATTGTTCTGTATCAAAAATTAAAAATTTTGAATTTTATCATTGTTGCAGCAATTTCATAATATTGTTTATACTTAAATGGTGCGATTTATTTATTCTTAGTCATTAAAGTAGCGATTAAAGTAAATGCGTAATGTAATAATTCTGATAAGAATCTAATTATTTTTTTTTTAATATTTTTCATAAGAACGTTAATTCGTTAAAAAATGCATTCGATATAAGCATAAGTCTAGATTTAGTTGTTCTAGTGATATATATTAATTATTCTTAAGTTTTTTTTATAAGAATACAATATACAAAAAATAATAATATTAATAAACAATCTTTTTAAGTTTATTGATTGCATTAATAATATTTAATGATAATTATTGATGTAGATTGTAAAATATGCAACAAAAACTTTTTTCGATATTTAAAAAATATTTAAAATCGATATTCAGTTTTATTATCAATGTGATATATAATTTTTATAATGGTGAAACACTATATGAACAAGTTTCATAGTGTTAAGTCTATGTTATATTTCATTTATGAAAATTTTATTTCAAGTAATATTAATGTCATTGTACTTGTGTTCTATACGTTTATTGTAATTTTATAGTGATATATACAAATGATAAAAACTTTTCAAATAATAAAACCAGACGTTATATATATTATATATAATATTTCATAATATATATTCATATTTCATATATAATATTTCATATACATTTTTTATTTATAGTAGACAAAACTATTAATTATAACATAATATTTTGTATAGTAACATGTACGATTATGATAAAACAAATTTGAATATAAATGGAACAAAACGATTTATAAGTAAAATACTGTTTTTTATATGATTTTCATTAATTAGTATTAATATTAATTATTATTATTATTATTTACTATTAATTATTATTGTTGTATATATATCAAATTACTTGATATATATCATATGCATGCATTTGTACAAATTTGATGAAATATCGTTTTACGACAAATTATTTCATTTAAATACATATGTATATTTATTTAAAAAGTTATAAAAGGATCATATCGGATGAATTTTGAATTGAAATTCTTATTATAATTTTGGATCATAATACATCATAATATTAACTTAAGTTTATAATAAGTGAAAAATAAAAAAAATCAAATCAAAAATATAGTTTTCAAAAAAATTTTAAATCATAATGAAACATTTTAATTTGAAGTTTAGACAGATTCTATTCAATTATTCTGGCAAATTAATTCGTAATTGTATAGCACATTGTTATAATCAAACATGCTACTATACATATAATATATAAAAATTAAAAAAAAAATATATGTTATTTTTATTTTGTAATACGATTTCAAGTTTATTTTGTATCATACACATGCGAGTCAATACTTCATATGTAGCATACAATTAATTAGAAAGTTAGAATAAAGAGGTTGAGGGATCTTCGTTTCATTGTCTAGTGATGCTGTTTGTTTGGCAAGGAGCTCGCCGTTGCCTGAGTTGCAGCGGGCAGCGCACCCATCAAGGCTACCAACTGCGTCGTCACTGTGGATCAATCGATGATAAATATCAAATTCGGAACCGGTAAGTCTGTGAAGTTGTAGTTAATATAATAATAAAATTATATATATATAATAAATTATATATATATTTATAATTTGTTAGTCAATTTCATCGATCAAATTTAATTTTTCATTCATTTTATACGATTATATTTTCTTTTCTTTTTTTCCCAATTACATTCTACTAATAATATAAATATAATAAAAATATTAATTATCGAAATTTGCTTAAATTTTATATAATTTAATTATTCAGAGATTTATTTTATATTTCATTTTTTTTCTTATGTATCATTTATATGTATTTTTTTCTTTATAAGAAGAATATATTGAGTCTATATTGACTCTATATTGAGTCAATGGAATCTATATATATTGGTTTTATCCAATCAGACTCTTTAATGCAAATTAATTATCCAAAGACTAATGGATAATGGACATTAGAAAATAATTTTCCTTATCTTGTGGTCCAAGGTTCATTGCACGCACATAAGAACTTATTACAGTATTTTAAATCAATTGAACGCTGGCGCTAGTGAATCACATTTTAGTATTACGTATACACATGTATGTGTGTACAGAACTCTGGACATTGTGTCAACGTACTTGGGGACCCCAGTAATTCTCCGTTCTCGTTGACCCGACCAATTGATCGAATCGTTTAATCGTGGAAAAATTTCGCCGCTAAAAACATTGTTACAAACATTCATGATAATTTCAAATTAAATATGTATAAGATTCACATATTATGATAATGAACGATATATTGGATTGAGTAATAATAATATATTTTAATTATTATTATAATTATATTATTTGTATAAAACATACTATAATCAAATTATGATTTTGCGATTAATCATATTTGTGATTTTTTAATCATATATCAAATGATTTAGTCGCATATACCGAATATCAAAAATAAATCTAAATATGATTATATTTTTTAATTTTACTATACAACTATATCAATGATTATCATAGTACATCGATTAATTTTTATGTTTAAATCGTATTTTGCTTTGAAAAATAATTATATTCAGTTGACATAATAAAATAAATATTTCTATTTCTATTATTTACTATATTTATAATAAAAGAATTCATATGTATATAAAACAAATTGACTGAAATTGAGTGTACAAAAGTATCGGTTTTACAATAAACCTAGATCACATAGATAAAATTATAATTATGTTGTGATAAAAACATTTGGTGATAACTTATATATATGAAATTAGTAATGTTAAAAGTTTGTTTAAATTGTTTAAACTCTTTGTTTCAATTTAATTTTCTCAATTCGTTGCATTATTTCAATTGAATAAGAATTGAATAACTACTAAAAAAACGTTAGTAAAAATTATCATTGTTGAATACTTTTTATTTCTTGAATTACAACAACAAAAAACGAATATAGAAATGTATATATATAATTCATTTTTATTATTTTAAGTATCGATATTTATAAAGTATCATATGAATCGTGTCATATGAA
>NW_006263611.1:0-2214 GCF_000469605.1 Apis dorsata | reverse complement strand
ATATATATATATATATCATTGAATTATTAAAAAAAAATATATTTCTCAAAATAGTTATAATAACTTATAAATAATTTTTAAAAATAGATTCTAAAAGTAAAAAAAAAAAACAAATAAAAAGAATTATTTATCGTGACAGGTAAGTAATACATAATTGTCGGCAAAACGTATCGATAAGAGAAGTATATAAAAGTTTTTCCGATTCACACTGGTACGTCAGTGAGCGATTGGATGTCGGTGTAGTTTGTACATTTCGAAGGTTGCGCTCCCTTGTTGCCAGTGCCGTACACGGTACGTTAGAGTATGATTTCGCTATTTCGTTATTTTAATTTTTCGGATAATAACTTTCTTCTTTATTAAATACGATATCGTTATTCGTATATATTTTCGCTAATCAATGGTTTAATCAATTCAACTGAATTAAGGAATAATTGTGAAACTGAAATCTAAAAGTGATACCTAACCTCTAACGATATTAGTTTGCTGACAAGAGATATCTAACACTTATAAGCAAGAAGTCACGTGTATTGGAATAGTGTGATGTTCAACATTCACGCGATTCTTCATTATGATATGTTTATGATTTAAAATTACATAGTGCAAATCTTTTGAAACGAAACTTTTTACCAATGAAAATGCAAATAACTTAAAATTGATATTTATTTTATTTATTGTGTTTCAATTTCTACGGATTTTTCTTCGATGAAATAGTGTCGAGGTTAAGGACGCTAAAAGAGAATCTGAGGTCATTTCAAACGGTATGTATATAATATTTTTTATTATCGATGAATAAGCAATTATTTTTTTTTTTTAAACAAATATTCTTAAAAGTACATATTTTTCTAGGTATTTATTTATTTTTATCACTATATACGTTATTTTTGATCATAATTGTAGTACTTTTCATTTATTATACGATTCATTATCAATTTAAAGATAACATTACAAGCAAACGAATCGATTTTTTAAGTCATACATTTCTTTAGCGAGAAAAAATCGATCGTCATTGTTGTCGTGTTGAATTACTAAAAGACATTCCTTCGTTGAAGCAACCATATGTTTATATAATGATTATACTAAGGTAAATTTTATAAGTTGAAGATGAAATTGAATACGAAAAAGATTGGTAACGTTGGTAAAATTTTATTTATGATATATTATATTCTTTCACAGATCAAAGATAGGATAGTACGGATATTCAATTTTTATTCTTTTATTAATCAAACATTCGCTTATATATATCTGCAACATATTAATGATATCAATTTCATGATATGTTAATTATTCTTGTTTACCTCCGATCATCAATCTCAATTTTTCGAATATTTATATTTATTTGTGGAATGGATATTATCATATTCCTAATAAATTACTTCCATAATATTTTCCAATAATAGTAAATTTCGTTTACAATTTAAACATTGACAATAAAAATCATAAGATTGATTATTAAAAAGAAATCTGAGTGTTCAATTATTTTATAGTAGAAGTATCAATTATTCTATGACGATGAAAGAATATATATCTGTAAATAATACGTGATACATTCGATTCCTTCCGTATCGATTCGGTAGTTTTCGTATGTTAAATTTTTGTAAAAATTATCAATTCGTATTTAGGATATAAGTTCTTAAAAAATTTTCTTTATCTCAGAAAAAAGTACAAAAAAATGAACATTATCGAAAATACTTTAATCATTCTTACATATGTATCGCCTCAAATTTGTTTAATCTATCGAATAAAAAGTGATGAAATATTGTAAGCAAAAAACTTATATAGATTATATTAGAATCATAGATAAATGGAAAAATATCGATAAATAAAATGAAATATTTTATCTGAATAATGTATATTGGCAAAATGATTTTCTATAACATATTTACTAATTGAATAAACTTATAATAACAATGAAAGTTTTGTTCATTTATGGTCGAGATAAAATTAGTGAATGATTCGCATCATGAACACGTGTTTGTCTTCGGTTGTTTTCGCTGATCTTCGCGCAAATTCGATGCTTAGGTAGTCATCACAATGCACACATACGTTATTGCAAACCAGTTCATACCGGGTTGTTCATGAGACTAGATCGAGTTTAAACGTAAGTGAAAAGATTAAAAAAAAAGAAAGTTCTTCCAGGAAATGTTTCAATTATTTACTTCTAACATATCTATTTAACATTTTATATTTTCTGCAATATATATATATATATATATA
>NW_006263610.1:0-279 GCF_000469605.1 Apis dorsata | reverse complement strand
GTATTAACTACGATTATCGTGTCTGGAATATAATAAAGATCAAAATCGATAGTTGGTGATTGATGAAATAGAAAAATATTGAATTTGCGTCATAGAAACAGTTTTCGAATCAGCGATTGATATAAACAACGTATTTCGAGTCCCGACGTATGATTTCACGAAAATCGATATTCCTATCGAAATTAACAGAAAAACAAGGAATTTCGTTTCTTCCATTAGTATTCGAACAAGCGTTATGTATTAACTACGATTATCGTGTCTGGAATATAATAAAAATCA
>NW_006263609.1:473077-476131 GCF_000469605.1 Apis dorsata | reverse complement strand
AAATTATTTAATATTATATTTGTTATACTATATGTTTAAAAAATATTAGATACATTTTTATAAATCAGATATAAATAAACAATATCAATAATTCAAAAAAGTAATTATAATAAATGATTTTTATAAATATATGATTATAAATATATAAATTAGTTGTTATATTAAAATTCTTTGAATAAACGTTAAACTTTAATTAATATCTTTTAATTTTTAATTTTTCAATAAAAAAATTTTAAATAAAAAATAATTATACTACAATTTCAGAAATTATTTCAAAAATTTAATATCATTAAAAATAATTTCATTTGTTTTAAATTTTTCAATTTTTTCATTATAAAATAAATGAGTTTAATATATACTTTAAATTTTCTATATTTAATGAGATAGAGACAGAAAAAGAAAAAAAAAGAGAAGGAAATATAATAAAATTTAAATTCTTAATAATCGTAATAACGTTAATACTTAAATTTTTATACAACTTTATTTATATGTATAGAAATAAATATTCAATTTACAAAAAAATATTTATTTTTTAAAATATTTATTTATTTTAAAATATCTTTATATATGTATATTATTATTATATATATTTTTATCACTTAATTATAATATTTATTATATCAAATATTTAATTATATCGAAATATTATTCTTTATGTAAATTTAAAAAAGCGAAACTTAGTAAGTCAAATGATAATATAATTTGTACAAATTAACAGTTATATCTGAATGCAACTAGTGAAAGTTGTCAAAAACGTTAATTTTCACTTTAATTTTTTTAAAACTTTCCACTGTAATAATTTATTTTGTAACGAATATTTACCATTTAATTATTACATTTTGATGTTTAATTTTGATGTTAAATAAATTAACATACTAACAATTACATTAATATATATTAAATAACATTAAATAACATATTATGTATATAATATTAAAATTTTATTATGTACCATTGTATAATTTCTTTTGATAAGCAATAATTTAAGAATTGGTGGGCCACTAGGAAGGAAGAGCACAGGCATTATCTTCGAAGCAGCCCTTGTACACGTTCCAAGTGCTATCGAAACCAGTGTCCTACTAGCAATGCTTACCAAGTAACAGATCATACTGTTGGATGAATCGTTGAACCCTGAAGTATGGAACACGTTTGAAAAAAATTCCAGTCAGAAGTGTGTCACAGCGGTGTATGATACTAGCTGTTGAGAGTGGAAGTGGGGGAAAATGGGGGTGATGGTAAGGGGATAGAGTGGGGGAGGTTGAAGAAGAGAACTTCTCACGGTCGATGATCTACCTTGAGATGACCACGGGACCTCATTCTTAAAGGTCAGTGAATATTTTCAGCTTCTAATTTTAATATACTCATAACTACGCTATTTCATTTTATCAAATACAATTTCAGGGTTTGGCTATGTAAGAGGGGTTAGTTTCGTGGGAGAATTCGTGAGCGTTAATGTGTACATAAAAGTGGTCAGAGGCTTGGAGAACGTACGAGCTTCTAAAGTAGTATAAATATAATTACTGAACTAGAAATGAATTAGAGAAGAAATTTTATTTTCAGATTGTACAAAGGAATTATAATCGAATTATACTGTTTTCAATAATAATTATTGACAAATATTAACTTGTATCGATATTCATTTTATTTTCGAATGTGTCTTAAATATGAATAAGAAATAAAATTGTATAGGTGAATAAAATTAAATGTATTTGACCATGAATGGAATAGATAATAAGTGATAGTTTTATAGGATAATATTATTTTATTGAAGTTACAATTGTCATATTAAATAAAATATAAAAGAAAAATTAATTTAAATAGTTAAATATCTTTTTATTATTCAATATTTATTAAATAAATTTATCTAGCATATTATTTAAATTAGTTATTTAGATTATTTAAATTATTTAATCTGATTATCTTATTTAATTATTTTTTTAATAATATTATAGTTTTATAACATATTATATTTATATTTTTAAGTTTATTTTTCTATATTTTTTTTACATGTTATCAATATAAAATATTGAATAATATAAAAATTTTCACAAAATTATCAAATAAAAACATTTTCTAACTTTTTTAACGTACAGATTTATCATTTGTATAAATTCAATTATTTATAAAAACATATGTATATTCGTTCTACAAGTATAATATAATATAAATTAAATAATTCTTGTCTTTATATATTTTATGTATTCTATGACTTTTCTACATATTTTAAATTTCAATTATATTCAATCACAATAATAGAAGAAGATGATCGAAGATAATAACGATTATATGATTAACTATATAATTAATTTTTTTGCAAAAGTAATATAATTACTTATAATGTTTATTTATAATGAAATTCATCAAAATCTTTTGGCACATTTATATATCTATTATTTTTTACATCAATTTCTTTTTAACAATCTATGAAAAATATAAAGCAAATTATTGTCTTAACAATTTATCGATTGCAAGTGCAACTATTATTATTACACATATATAATTAATATTTCACGCCTTGATTTTGCACACAAGTTTCTTCAGCATTTAAACAGCGTTGGCGTCAATGTTGGCCAATATTTTAGTGAAAGGGATTTTCTCTATATAACGTGTTTTTAACTGATATGGCTTTTTACATTAACCTTCGCTTCGGAGAAGTAAACATCTATTTTCTCTTATTTGATTGATATTAATTGTGTTTTTAATATTGTGTAATAATAAAATTTTATTTATCGTAAAATTTAAATGAAACTTGTTCAAAAATTGTGTAAAACAGTGAAAGTGGTGAATTATACATATTTTTTTAGATTTTTGAATAAATCCTTGTGTCAATATACGATATATAATTTGTACAATTTTTATTAAATTGCATTATACTAGCAAGATTGCATGATATTGACAGAGATATCTTATTTTTATATCGTTATATTTTTATATATTTTGTTTTTTTTAGTCTTATTTAAGTCTTATTTAAGTATCAATTGAAAGTTATGCATTAAAATTTGAATATATATTAATAATTTATAATTCTACTTATACGTTTCTAGATTTTAAAAT
>NW_006263609.1:459379-472428 GCF_000469605.1 Apis dorsata | reverse complement strand
TTTTATAACTATATTATTCTATAGATAATAATTTTTTTGATTTACAAGGATGATTATTACTATTTAAATAAAAAATATTAAAAATAAAATGTTAAAGATTAAAAAAAAAATGTTAAAGATTAAAATTTTTCAGTCATTATTTTAAGAATTTTTAAGAATATATTTTATCAAAATATCATACAATGAAGACATATTTTAATCAGCTATTTCATGGAATAAATATAAATATTTTTAAAACAATTTTTAAAATATAATTGAAATTCAAGATAACAATTTTGCTATAATGTTTATTATTAAATTTATGAAATTATAATAATTCTTTAAATTTATATTAGAATTTTTAATTTTATTAATCATATTTACAGAAATTAGTGATATTCATATTGTATAATTACTGAACCAACGATGTGGTTTGTCATCTTGTGTTTCGTGATTCCATTAATTAAAATATTATTCGATTATAGACGACCTATAAATTTTCCTCCGGGTATTATTTATGTGAAAATTTTCAATTATGTATTCACATATAAATGATATTAATTTTTAACGATGTATATTCATATTTAAGGTCCACGAGGGTTACCTTTGATTGGTAATATACTTGATATCATAAGATTAATAAATGAAACAAAATATTATTCTGATACTTGGTGTCGATTAGCCGAAAAATATGGATCTGTTGTTGGTCTCAGATTAGGTTTCGATCAACCATTGATTATAATTTCTGGTAAATCTGCAGTAACAGAGATGTTAAATCGATCTGAATTCGATGGCAGACCAAGTGGATTTTTATACAAATACAGATGTGGTGGTATGCAACAAGGAATATTATTTACAGACACCGATGTTTGGCATAGTCAAAGAAGGTTATTTACGTACAATTAAAATAAAATTTTTATATCATAAATCAGCATTTATAAATATTATAATGATTAATTTCTCATTAATTTAAATATTGTACGGATATTATTTAAAAATATCTTTTTTCCAAATATTTTATAGTATTAAAAATATATTTAATAGCTTTCTTTTTAATTCTTTTTAATTCTTTTTAATCTATTAATCTATTATTATCTTATTAATCTATTCTTTTTAATAGATTTGCATTAAAAACTCTGAAGCAGTTTGGTTTTGGAAAAAATTCAATGGAACATATACTTCAGCATGATGCAATTGCATTAACAAATATTATTATTGAATTAACAAAAGATGGAACAGTTAAAAATATTCGATCTATCATTTCAGCAGCTGTTTTGAGCAATTTGTGGCTTCTCATAGATGGTACAAAGTATGTGAAGAATAAATGATATTATTAATTTATATTATCATTATATATTAAATATTTTTAATATTTAATATATTTTTAAATATTTTAAATATTCAGACTTGATGTAGGAATGGAAAGTTCAAATCTAAAAGAAGCGATAAACATAGTACAAGATATTGTTAAAAGTTCGAATGTTTCTGGTGGAATTATAAATCAATTTCCTTTTCTCAGACATTTATTCCCAAATTTGACAGGTTTTTCCGCGTTTGTAGAACGACAGAAACGTATAAATAATTTTTTTATGGTAAGTTATAAAAAATTTATTTTCAAGTTTATAAATTTTTAAAATTTCGTTTCGAGAAAATCGATTTTGAAAACATACCAAATATGATATATATATGTATAAATATATATGTACGTAACTTTTAAAAATAAGTATATAATGATTATACCGTAAATTATTTATCAAATTCATATTTTTGAATTATAGAAATGGAACTTAAATAAAGATTTGATTTATTCTTTAAATATTATAATAAATATATTATTTTAAACATTCTACATATTCTTGTATATTATATGTTTTCTTTATACTTTTATACATATAAATTTTTTATAAATGTATAAATAATAGTTAATAGTTTTGTAACATTTAATTATAAATAATAACTTTTTATTAATGTATATCTTTCTTTTTCTGCTTGAGTTTATTATTGAATAATTCAGTTTATCTTTCTTTTTGAATATTATAAAAATATTGTTTATTTACATTAAAAAACATACTAAAAATTATTAGAATTTCAAATAATTTGATTTAAGAATTTAAATATAAAAAAATCATAAACTAATAAAAATTAATAAATAAAATTGTTTTTTATTCTAATCTATTATGTACATTACTCGAATATTTATTGGATTTTATATTATTAAACTTTTCAATGTTTAAAAAATTTACTTTATGAAATATATTTAAGATAAAATATTATAAAAAATTAATTAAATAGGTTATTTAATATAATAATAATAATTAATATAAAATTATACATAGAATGCAATAAATTTATCTTTGATAAGTTAGATTTTATGTAGAATGTTAATATATTTTCGGAACATATTTGGAAGATCAATTTTAGAGATCAAAACAAATACATTATATTATAACACAATATGCTATTATTGTTAAAAATAATAAAATATTACATATTAAATAAGAAAAATATTTATATTTATTTTATAAGTAACAAAAGATGATAATGATGGAAAATCTTTATTTCTTGTTAATTAATTTTACAGGAGGTTATAGCAAAGCATAAGTGGAAGAAAATAAATGAAAAATGCACAAATTTTATAGATGTTTATTTACAAGAAATACAAAAAAAGAATTCATCTCATTCATTTTTTAATGGTAATCATTTTATCTAGATTATTCTTTTCAAAATATATGATTTTTGATTATTTACTATTTGTGAAGTTTGATTTTTTAATTTTTGATTATCGACTGATAATTGACAATGCTTAATGGATCTTTCAATTAAAAAACAACTTTCGAATTATATAAAACTCTCTTAAATTAAATATTTCGTAATAAATTTTCTTCATAAAACTTTTTTCCTATTAAGTTGATTATATAATGTTTAAATTTTTTAGAAAATTATTTTTAATGTAATTTTTAAGTTTCAAACGCATCTAGAATACTAAAAAAAAATTTGTAGTGGATTTTCTTTAGTTACATAAATTATTGAGTATTATTAAGTTTGACATAATATAATAATTTTAAAATTTAGGACTTTAAAATTTAAAAACTTATGCAGGATATTAATATGTTCATAATAATATATCTTTGGAGAGTCGATTCTAAAACAAACACAAAAATTGATATACAAAAAATGAAATTTGTTTTTGTTAGATATGAGACCGCTCTGTCTCTGTTACATTATTATGCACTGAATTCTTGTTTTACTTCATCTCAATACTTAATTTAAATTATTTAATAATTATTTAATTTAAATTATTTAATATTAATAATAATATAATTTATAATAATAAAGTTTTAATTGACATTTTGTATATCAATTTTTTATGTTTATTTTATCATGTAAAGTTAACTTTCTAAAAGTATCCCACGAATATATTATTATTCTGTATACACGATTACTTATAGAGAAGTATCATATTTTTTTATCAAACAAAGTGCAGCATTGATAAGGTGAATAAATGAATAAATACAAACAAATAAATGATTGATATATTTATTTTTATTTTTAAAAATAAAATTATATATTTATTTTCATCATTTTTGAATAGCTGTTTCTTCTTTATATCTTCCTATAGATAATGTAAGTATTTTTTCCTTTGTAGAAAATCAACTACTGTACATAATAAAAGATTTATTTTCTGCTGGCGTTGATACCACTAACAGTACCATTGGTTTTATAATAGCATTTCTCGTAGTTCATCAAAATGTACAGTCTAAGGTATACGATGAAATCAGTAGAGTAATAGACAAAGATATTTATCCTTCTCTTAGCGACAAAGATCGGTAAGATATATTATATTTATATTTCTTTAAAAACAGTAATATATATAATCAATCATGGATAATTGCATTAAAGAATCTATTTTCACATAATATAATATTTACATAAAATAAAATAATACATAATAAAATTACATAATATAATAATAAATAAAATTACATAATATAATTTAAAATAATATTATAAATAATTTTTTCACATATTTTATATGTTATACAAATGGAAAATTGATTTTAAAGGTCGAAATACAAAAGTTTATATACAAAAATATCGGTTAAGACTTGTTTATTAAATTATAATTGAAATTTAGATAAAACGAGATTATAAAAAAAATGAGATAGTTCCGTTTTTGTTTCACTACTGTCCTCATTCTATTGTCTCGCTTCATTAATGTGAATTTAAATTGCTTATACTTAATAAGTAAACTTTTGTATTTGTTTTAATCTCTACAATCGAAAGGTATCCCATGAATGTATTAATATACTAGAAATTAATTATAATAGTTTATCTATATTTTATTAAAAAATAAAAAGTATTAAAAACTTTGAAGGATTTTATTTTAACTTAGATAAAGTACATACAACAGTTGTAAACAATATTGTTTTATTCTACATGATGACAAAATTTTATATTTGTAGATTTGTATTTTAGTTTTTATTTTTATATGTAGAATATATCTATATAACAAAATTAAAAAAATAACGAATAATAAAACCATGTGCTATTAATCTAACGCAAGAATTGAAGTAAAAATACATAAAAAAGTTATAAATTAACATATCTATACGTAAAAATGAATAAAATGATTAATTTTTGAATAAAACGATTTTGATAAAATGAAAATATTATTTAAGCAACTTAATATTTTCGAAATATCTTTAAGAAGAAATGAATCTCTAAATTCAATAAAAAAAAAAAAAAAAAAACGAAACTTAACTATTTTTAATTTTAAAGAATTGTCACTTTCATTATTATCAAGATTCTGGAAATTGAAATTTATATTAGAAATTTATATTACACAATAATTCGTTTTCGATATAAGATTTACTTACTTATTTTTATTCATTTCTTCACTCTATGTCGAATTTTTTATACCGTATCATATATAAGTCTGCTGCAGCCACAATTGGAATATATTTTTGCATGAAATTCTTTCTTATAACGAGAAGATTTGGAAAATGATAGGAATTGAATGTATTAGCATTGATAAGCAAATCTCGTTGTTCTTTTATATGCGACAAATGTAGTTTTATTGTATGATAATTGAGTTGGTTAATTTCTTTTTCATTTATTTTGTTCCATGTTGTTTCGAATTCTTCCATCATAGCTCCAGCTAATTCGATTATATTTCTAGCAATTATGGCATCCATGTTGCTAATTAAATATTGCTAATTAAATATGAATTATCGTATAAAATTTTATTACAATAATGTTTTATTAAATTAATATATTAATTTTTTTGTACTTACCAATAAATTTTTTCTTAAAATTAATTGAAGATATTTCCAATCAATGAAGATTCTTAGAAAATCATTTAATATAATAAGGGAAAACTTTTTAAAAATTATTTCTAACTGGAAGTGGAAATATCGTTGAGATGAACTATGACTAGGAACATAAGAACGAATGAATAAATGATTCCTTATCTGTTTCCTTCTAAAGTATTGTTGACAAATACTAATCAATTGAAAGATTCAAAATATTATTATATATATATCTTATTTTCATGATAGAATAATATATATATATTACTGAAAAAAAATTTGAAATCAATATTCTTTTCTCAGCCATAAAGATGGTTAATTAATTTATTTATGTCATTTATTCATTTATATTCTTATTTTAAAATTATATAATATTCCTTAATTTGAATAATCTGAAAATAAAAATTAATATTATTGTATTAATTTTATTTTACATAAAATATTTGATATATTGATAGAAAATATTACAATAATATTAAAAAATATGTAATTTAACGATAGAAGTTAAAAATTATTTTAAGAAATGATTATGGTAATAATTAGTTTTTAAATAAATATTTAAAATATTTAAAAATTACAACAAATTTTTTGTTTTTACTTTTACTATAATCTTTTACAGATTACCATATTTAAAAGCAGTTATAGCAGAAGTATCAAGATTAGCCAATATTGGGCCAACTTCTATTCCACATCGAGCAGTAAAGGATTCCACTTTTTTAGGTTTCGAAATAAAAAAAAATTATACTTTATTAGCTAATCTTAAAAGTGTTCACATGGATAAAGAACATTGGGGAGATCCGGAAATATTTCGACCAGAAAGATTTATCAATGAAAAGGGTGATTTTATTAATGATTCTTGGCTTATGCCATTTGGACTAGGTAATAAAAAGGAACTTGATATAAATTTAATTTTAAACAGCTTTAAATTTTTCTTAAATTTTCAATAGTTTACTTAAATTTATAAATTATTAAATTATCTGAATATTAAATTAGATATTAGATTAAAAAAGATAATTAATTTATTAAATATTATATGATCAAATTATGTTATCTATCTATTTTTTGTTAGGTCGTAGAAAATGTTTGGGTGAAACTTTGGCAAAAAATACAGTTTTTCTCTTTGTAGCATGCATGTTACAAAGACTTCATTTCATATTGCCATCAAATCATCCTCCACCTTGCCTTCAAGGTATTGATGGTTTTGTGATTGCGCCACCTATAATGGATATTATTGCTATTCAAAGATATTAATAAATGATTAAACGGATTGTATATAATCTAAATTATTTTTAAAAAACTCATTTAAATTGTAATGAATTTATATCTGTTTATATCGTAGTTTATCATTATCTTGTAATGTTTACTATATACTTGTATTGTGTTTGAAATATCTAATAAAAATATGTCTGATTATAAGATAATGGATCTTCTGAAACTTTGGTTTTTTGTTAATGAAGTTACTAATTTTTAGTAATTAATATTGTGTTAGATCAATTGATCAATTAAGTTTTCAAGTTTTTTCTTAGTTTATAGAAAAATATTGAAAAATATTGAGTATCGCAATATGATAATAATTCCACAAAATGATGCAATGAATTATTGAAGCATGTGTAATGAACAAGTCACATATTTTAGAAACGGTAAGTTTTAGTACAAAACCTATAATCTTAATATTTTTATACTCAGAATTTATTATTGTATCGAAATTAAGCGTAAAAAAAAATAAAACATTTTATTTAAAACAATAAAAATTTTTGTATTTCCTTGACGCATTCACTTATCAAGAAATCATTATTATATTATGTTTTCCTTAAATCTTAACTTTTATTTTCGCATATTGTTCGAAATAAGAAAGATATTTCAGAGTTAGTAGAACATATATACACATATATATAGTATACACATATGTATAGTATACATATATAGATATACATTATTTATATTATTTGCTATTGCAACATTATTAATCACTAATTTAATAAATATATATTTATAATTCTTAAATATTATAAAATGAATTAAAATAAAATGAAAATATTATAAATTAGAATTTATAAAAAGAAAAATTTATAAAAAAAAATTTATAAAAAAGAAAATAGAATTTAATTGAATTTAAGTTTTTATAAATGTTTAAATATTTATTATTAAAAGAATATTATGATCAAGATAAGTTTTATAATTTAATAAAAAAAAAAAAAAATAAAAAAAAAATATTAAAGATTTTGAACGATTTCAATTTAATTAAATGAAATTTAAATAAAATTTGATGATAAAAAATAAATTTAAATTTAAAAAAAGAACTAAATATATTTTTGACAACAAAATGAAGAAATACATTTAATTTTTAAGAATCGTCATTATTTTCAAGATTTTAAATTGGATTTGACTTTTTTATCAACTTTAAAATCGCAATTTGTATCATTCTTATATTTTACCCTTATACTTTTATTTATTACTTTTATTATTTATATTATACTTTTATTCTTTTTGGTAATTTCGTTTGTATTAATACATATTTCATATATATAAATTTAGTTATATAGTAGATTTCCAATATTAATTTTATTTATTTAATTACTTGTAATCGCTTCCTCCGTGTCGAATATTTTGTATTTCATTAAATAGATTTCCGCTGCAGCTATAAGAGGAATATATTTTTGCATAAAACGCTTTCTTTTTTTTTGAAGATCTGGATAATCTTCCGAATTGAACGCGCTAGCTGAGATGATCAAATTTCGTTGCTCTTTTAGATTTTCCACGTATAATTTTATTGTATAATAATCGAGTTGATTATAATTTTGTTTAAATAATGCAACCCATGCAATATCGAATTCTTCTATCATAAAGTCAGCTAAATCGATTATATTCTTTGAATTCATATTATCCATGTCGTTAACTGAAAGTATTATACAGATATAAAGTTTTGTCGATCAATATTTTGCAATTGTTCTTTCTTACTTACCGAAACTAAATTATTTTAAATTTTCTTAAAACTAATTTTTATTTCTAATCACTGAAGATGCTTGAAAAATTATTGTTTGAAAGAACAATGAAAAATTTTTAAAAAATTATTTTTAAATGGAAATATAAATGGAAATATAAATATAACTGCGATAAACTATGATTATGAACTCAAGAACGAATAAATAAATGATTTCTCGTTTGTTTCCAACTACCAAATGTATTGTTGACAAATGCTAATTAACTGAAAAGCCCAAAATATTATTACTTGTGTATGTATATCTTGTGTATATATATATCTTATCATACGTATCATAATAGATTAATATATATATGTATATATGTTATTGAACAAAAGTTATTATACTATTAAATAAAATTTTGAAGTGAATAATGTGATACATAAGAATATATTTTTTCTCAGTGATAAAGATTAGAAAGATGTATTTCAATATTATAGTTTGAATTGCGAATTTTGCAGCTAAAAAGTTTAAGTTTAAATATTAATCTAATATGTAAAAAAATAATATAATTCTGAAAAGTCAATTTTAGAAATCAAAATAAATATAAAAATTGATATACAAAAATATTGATTGAAGCTTATTTATTAAATTATAATTATATTAAATTTACAATTTATTTTTCAAATTATCAAATTTTTAAATTTTTTTGATCGAATCGATTATAATATAATATTAATTCATAAATTAATAATAATCTCATAATGGAAATTATTTTAAAATTAAATTCAAAAATTTAAAACAATATAAGTTTATTTTTAAAAACATAATCTATAAGATATTGATTTTCATCATGGTACTAATTTATGATTAATTAATTTATGACTTAATATTGTATTTTTTACATTAAAGATTAAGATATAGTTTTGAAAGAGAAATGACAAATATCATAATAAATATTATAATATTATAATATTTAATATAAGTATTTAACTAACATCTTGTATGGTCACGTGCAAGAGCAAAAATAGATAAGGAGATCAAATAACAGAAAAAGAACAAAGATAGAGTAAATTCAGAAATTCACGCCATTTGTAGTGTGCCGCAAATTAAACATACATAGAAAAAGAAAACAAATAATAAGAAAAAGATAGAAATAGATGAAATATTTATTATTAACGCCATCTTTTGAGTATCAAAAATATTTCTTCAAAAGATAAAATAAAATGAGAATTGAGAAGTAGTGCCATCTCTTAAATAATTAGAAAGATATCTTTAATTAAGAAATGGCGCTAATAATTAATTTATTTATTTATTTATCCTTCTTCTATTATTTGTTTTTTAATTGTTTTATTTAAAACATTCTAAAAATAATAATATAAAATTTTTTTAATTTTTTTATTATTTTTATTCTTTTATCACTATTTATTCTTCTTGTACTTTTTCTATAAATTTTATGTGCTCTAAAAACATTTCCGAAATTTTATTATTTTTATTATTTTCTTTATCTAATCAATTGATTATAAATCTATAAATCTTAACATATATATCTATAATTTATAATAATAGATATAAGCTATATGTTCAAAAAATTTTAAAATAAAAATTATTGTTCAAATTTTCAATTTTATATTAGAAAAATATAGTTGGACAGGAAATGGCAATATGTATTTAATTAAGAATGAATGTTGTTCGATCGAATTATGTGTATAATCAACATCAAAAATGCATAATAAAACAGAAAAGCAACGAAAAAATATTTATACAGTTTTATAATATTCATTTCAACTGAATGTTAACAAAAATTTAAACAAATAATATGAAATAGCTTTTAAATGTTATTTATTATTGTGACTTTTAATAAAGTTCAATATAATATCTGTTTTGCGCCATCTGTAAGAATTGCTACATATAATTTTTATTTATTTTATATAAGTTTCTTCTCTATCTTATTTTTATTCATACATCATACATACATGACATATTAGAAAATATTAGAAAATTCAAATTTATAATTAATATAAAAAAAAGAAAATTGTTTAGTTTTTATTATACATCAAAAGTGATTAAAAATATTCTAAAGAAAGATTAACTTTGTGTAATAATTTACATGTGCAAGATGCTATTAATCTAAAATAAATAAATTATTTATATAGGTAACATTTATTTAAATATAATTTTTAGAGTGAATAATTTTTAATATATAAATAAATATCTTATAATCTACGTTTAAGCAATTAAAGTTATGATTTATTTTTAAATTTATGATTTAAAAATATTAATAATTATTAAATTTTATGTAACAGTATAATTATTAATGATTATAAACATTTAATTTATCGTATTATAATGATTTACTTTAAGTCTGGAACAAAATTAAATTCATAAAAAATTTTATTTTAAATAATATTTTATTTAATGTTTATATATAGAACATAGAAAAATTAAAATATGACCAGATCAATGTTCTATTTTCTCAAAAACTATAAAATAATTAGGTTAGCATTATTATTTTGATTAATATAGATTTTTTTAGTAATATTATTTTTAATATAAATTATGAAAACATTTTATATCACATTGATTTTCTATAAATATCGCAATGATAAATTGAAAAAAATATATTTTTATGTTTTATGATAATTTCTTAATAAAAAAATGTTAATTGTATTGTTAAAAAATTTTAATTGAATAGAATACAATAGAATAAATAAATTTCATATACTATTCATCAAAATTAAATAGTTCTTATATATAGTAGTAGATAAAGTATTTATTTGTTATTGTTAATTCTGAAAATACTAATACGACATAAAACTAATTTCATAAAAGAAATATAAGTAATAATATAAGTAATAAATTTGTTTTAAATAATAAATAAAGATATATTTAAGTAATAATATAATTCTTTTATGATATTTAAAAAGGTACAATATTATACATAGCATTATTATATATAGCATATTTTAATTTTTTTATATCCTAATTATTTTTTTATTATCAGTACTTATAAATATTAAATAAAATATTTAATTTGAAATTCTATATATTTTGCTCCTTAATGTACATTTATTTCATTTGAATATGTCTATATTAACTTTATTTTAAATATATAAATTCTAATGTAAATATATTTATATTGGAATAATATTAAATGAAATAAATATTTTTTGTTATATTTTTATTTTAAATTTTAGTGTTTGATAATATGGCAAAAGAATTGAATGAAATTGTTTTGAGCTATTACGATTGCTTACTGAGGACTAGTGATGTTGCATTACTTCAAGGATCACATTGGTTGAATGATGTTATAATAGGATTCTATTTTGAATATTTAGATAACACATTTAATAAAATTGAAAAGAAAGAATTATATTTTATAAGTCCAGAATTAACACAATTATTAAAAATGACAGATCCATCTCAATATAATGTATTTTTGGATCCTTTGAATATATCAGAATGTAAATATATATTTTTTCCTTTGAACAATTGTGATAGGAAAGATGCAGCAGGGGGATCACATTGGAGTTTATTAGTATTTTGTAAGCAAGATAAGACATGCTACCATTTTGATTCATCAAGAGGTTATAATAGTAATATTGCTTCAAAGTTTGCAAAGAATGTAATGAGTTGTTTACTTGATAAAGATGAATCTAACAAGAAATTTGTTGATATGGATAGTCCACAACAAGATAATGGTTATGATTGTGGTGTTTATGTTTTATGTTTAGCAGATGTAATTGCAAGGAATGTTTTGGAAACTGATAATATAATTGAATGTGATTATAATTATGCTAAAAAATTAGTACAAACAAAACGTACAGTATTATTAAATTTAATAAATGATCTTAAACGCAAATCAAACATTGATAAATAATATGTATAATGTATACATATAATATTATATGTAATTTTTTTTATATGTAAATATATTGTATATGTAATTATTATTTAGTGTTTATATTCAATGTTTTGTTAATTTTGAGCTGTGTTCATGTAAATAGATAATACAGTTTATGTAAATAAATAAATAAATATTAATAATTGAATAAGTACAATATTTCTGTATTATATATAATATGTATTATATATTTATTATATTATATATTTATAAATAGATAATAAAAAGATATATATTCTTAAATATAAATAATAATTAAATATGAATATTTTTATAATTTATTTTATAAAAGATTAGATAATTACAAACTATTTCATGATCCACAATATAGTTTTTGCGTTCGAATAATTTTATTTATAATAATAATTTAATGATTAAATGTAAGTATATAAAAGATTTTTAAATAATCCACAAGTCTTCGTTTTTTGAGTTACGCAATACAATTCTGAATTCCCACTATTAGCGTGTTTTGTATTCCTGAAAATATAATTTTTTTCTTTTTTTTTTATTTCATAATTCATAACTAGTAGACCGTGGATCATAGTATCATGAATTTGGCTACTAATACTCTATATATATTCGTACTTATATATATTATATATAATATAAAGTCTTAAATATATTTAAATTCAAGTTTCAAAAAACAAAAAAAGATAAAGGACAAAAAGAAAATTTAAAGCAAAATAGATAAACTGATAATGTTCATGAGAAAATTATTTATAATATAATATATTTATGTTTATAATATATTTTATAATATATTTATATATTATATTTATATATATATTTATTATTATATAATATATTTATATTATTATTAAAATGTCACCTATTATACAATAATAAAATAGTTACATTTTTTAAATAAATATTTTGTATCATAAGTTATATTGTATTAATATTTATAATATTTATAATTATATTAATATTTGTATT
>NW_006263609.1:452843-459218 GCF_000469605.1 Apis dorsata | reverse complement strand
ATTATTATTAACATAAAGATAAGATACATTGGCGATAATAATCTATAGTATATTATCATTATTTGCACTTTTAATAAATTTTATTATTTTATTTTTAATAAATGGTCATTTATTATTATCTTGAAATAACAAAAAGTTTCCATTATAAATTATATAATGCAGCATAATGTAATCTTTTGTATAATTATTATTATCTAATTCAAATATATATATTATCTAATTCAAAAATATATATTACAAAAATAATATATATAATAATATATATATAATTACAATAAATATATAATTACAAAAATAATCGTATGCATTTTTAAAAAAGTATTCTTTTAATTATATGATTTATTATTATTCTTATGATCAATAAATTCTAGATTATGTTTTATTTCAGATATTTAAGACAAAATATCTCCAAATATATTTATTTAAGGATTTTTATGTTTAATGCATTAAAATATGATATTTTAAGTTTCTATAAGAATTTAGATATTTATTATTATTATTATGAATCCTTATTAATTATTCTTTTCTGCATTATTGTGATAAAATTCCATCTGTAATACAGAGTGATTCTCTCGTTAGTGAATTCAAAGGAAGCAGGATAAAATAACTTTAAATTATTAATAAATAAAAATAATGATTCTCAAACATTTATGGGTTGAAGCTCATTTTCGATACAATTGTTTTATAAATAAAAAATCGCGATTTATAAATGTTTGGAAATCATTAGCGAGAGAATTGTTCTGTGTATGTATTTTTAATTTTTAATTTTAAAATTTGATTGATTATTATATTAGAAAGAATATCAAAATATTTGATATGTTGAGATTGATCATGATGTAAAAAAAGTTGAGAAATATTGTCTTAACTAAATTTCAGAAAAATCAGAAAATAGATTTATCTTAATATATATAATTCAATAAAAAACTTAAGATAAAACATTTCACAAATAATGAATGAAAGTAATATAAATAGATAATGTCATATAAATTCATATTAAAATATCGCGTTATATAAATATTATATTAGTATATATTAGTATATATTAGTGTAAGTATATTGTATAGTATAAAAATTGTTCAGCATTTATGAATCATATCATATAAATAACTTGATATATTTTATTAAATAAATTTAAATAATTTAATAAAATATTGTAATTCGAAAGAATATAAATAGAAAATTATTGAATTAGCAGATTGTAATTATTTTATCATAATTGTTCATTTTGTTTATTTTATATATATTTTATATATTTACTGTTTTTATTCACTATGCTTTATAATAACAATTATGAATTAAAAATTAAAAATTATAAATATATCATATCATTGCAATACATACAATTCTTATAATGAAAAAAATCGAAATTTGAACTCATTTCATCATATATATTTTATTAAATAAATTATATGTTATATATCATTAAATGACATATTCACTTCATTATAATATAATAAATATAGTGAAATTTTGTATTAAAAATCATTTGAAATATTTTTCATTATTGAAATATTGAATCAAATAACATTTTAAACTAATTAACTAATGAATTGTATTTTACTTTCATTTTTGTTTCAATCTTTTTGCAAAATTATGAATTATTTTTCAATCTTATGTTATATAAAAAGACTAGTCTGAATTTAATCGCATTGCATTTTAATTTTTAAAGTAATATAAATAATATAGATAATAACACAAAAAATAACACAATGTAGAACTAATAAATATTTTAAATCCAATCATAAATTGATAAATAAACTGATATACGCGCTGTGATAATATGCAATTATTGACACATGTATATGTAAATGTACATGTAAATTTTTCTAAATGATAAATTTATGCTTGGTAATCTAATCATAAAATATATATTAATAATATAATATATAATACAAATAATATTTAATTACCATGTAATGCCAATAGTGTTTGCCATAGTTGAAAATAAAGAAATAATATAAATATTAATTATAGTGATTGCATCAAAATACAGGAATTCTTGAAATGTAATACTCATGTATCTTATGTATCATCACATTAACTTTATTTCTAGACAGGCTGTATTTTCTAAAAATTAATGTTGTATTTCAAATTTTAATTGAAATTGAATTTTTTACAAATGTGAAAATGTGAACGATATGTGTAAATTATACATATTTTATGTTACATTAATATATAATGTATAAATCATAATTTTTTTGTTTTTGGTTGTGTTTTTAGTTTATGTTTTTAAGAAAATAAAATAAAAGCGGTTTATGCATAAATTGTACAAATTCTTCGAAATTTAGCCAATGTTTAATCATATATATTAAAAATAATAAATCGTTAAAGCATAAATCGAAAAAACAGATGAATAAATAAATGGAAAATATAAAGAATTTCAATAATAATATTGTTCCACTTGATTGAATAATAGTAATAACAACAATATTTAAATGTAAGTTATGATTAATTTTAGATATATTAATTGTAAAATTAAATATATTAATAATAAATATTTTTATTATTTAAATATTTAATTAAACATTTTTTAAACAATATAATAAAAATTACAATTACAATTTGTTTTAGCGCTACCTATTATATAATAATTTATTTTAATTTAATTTTAATTATTTTTATTTAAATTTATAAATATATATTAATAATATTACATTTATATCTATTTTAATAATTACATTATAATATAATTATATAATGTAATTATTAAATTATAATGAATGTAATTAAATATTTTTTGTTATATTTTTAAATTAGAATATTTTAATTTTTTTATATTTAGTATCGCAATTTTTAGAGATAAATTTATAGAATTGGATATTAATTTGTTACAAATTCAATCGTTTATTAAATCGTTTTTTTTTATATTTCTAAATTTAATCTTTTTAATACATCTTACGATTAGATATTTAGATATATCTCGAAATTACATTGAAAATTACGAAATAAAATTTTGAATTATCAAATAACGAAATATTGCATCATGTATCGATAAAAAAATAATGATTTGATACCAATCTGAATATTATCGTCATTTTACTATCGTAAATTGTTTCATTGAGTATTTCAGTCATCAATTATTTTATTATGCTGTTCAAGATAATCTTTTACGATAATTTTGGATTTATTTTAACGAGTTAAAACTTTTAAACATTTTAAGAATGAAGATAAATAAACAAAATTTTATATTTTTTGATGTTTTATAAAGTAATATTTTACGAATTCATTAGATAAATTATTTATAATAAATTCGTAAATAATTTTATAATTCTTTTTATTAATTTGAAATTAATCAATTTCATTTTCATTAGAAAAGTCAAGTTCTTTAAAATTTTATGAAAAATCATATCATTAGAAGATAAACATATATACATATAAATATACATATATAAATATAGATATACATATATAAATATACGTATATATTTCAAGAATTATAATTTCAATATTATCAATTGATTACTCATTCATATTGATTATAATAGATAATATTTTGAGCATTATTTACATTAAAAATCACTTATACAATATCACAATTTTCATACTTTGATAAAATCACTTTGACAAATGATAAAATTTTAAATTAAAATTTAAAAATTCCATAATGTAAAATATTTCAGCAATATTCAATATTTAATCACAATTTAATATATAATAAAAAAAAATCAAATAAAAATTTTTTTATAAGCATTACAAATAGCAAGAATAGTCTTTTGTCTTTTTTTTTTTAGTTCTATATGCAAAACATATAGATAGAAAGTACAAAAATAATTGAAAATTGATAAGTACGTTACATGTAATCATGTTATCGTTAACATATATATATATATAATAAAATTCAATTAGCAATAGTAATTATTTTCGCAGATATTTCGAAAAGTAAGGTTGAACAATCATTATATGTACAATGAAAATTATTCAAAATTTAAAAATTAATTAAAATTTTCAAAACAATATAAATACACAATATGTTTATTACAAAAATTATTTTTTATTCAAAAATTTCTAAATTTTTTAAACTTGCTAATTAATCTCGAATTAATTTTTACAAGATGTAAAAAAAAAAAATTTGTAGAATGTTCTTTGTTTTTCTATATCTACTAATTGCAGTGATTGTTTTCATTTGGTTATCTAATTTATGGATAGTATTTTCTATTATTAGTTTTCTATTATTTTTTATTATATATTGTTCGCAATAGTTTTAATGAGTATTCGTTTTTAACTGTTATCGAAAGTCTCTCCAAATGTGTTATTGCTTTTTTTTTAAATTATATAATTATATAATTATATAAATATTAATAAAATATTAATTTAATCAAATATTATTTTAATATATCGCTTAATATTTTTTTTAATTTGATATTTAATATGTTACTTTTTTAAAAAAAAAGATTACGAAATATTTTGTCTTCAAATTTTTCTTTCTTTATCATATTTGAAATATCAAAAAATATAAATAAAGATAAGCGATATTATGACTATATATTCCAACATCTATTTCTGCAATGTATAATGACAAAGCAATATAAAGATAAAGATTAGATTAATCGATAATACGTAATTTTATCAAATGTGAAGTGTAATAGACATTCGTTTTATATGAACATCTCTTTTATATCTATCATTAACAATGAAAGACTGATATCACCGTCATTTGTTGTAATTTTTTTTGTGGTATGATATTATGTTAATTTTATTATGAAATTATGTTATGTGAAATATATTGTGCATGATTTTATCAATTAATATGATAATTTTTTTTTATTTATTCAAAATCATATAATCATATAATTATATTATTCAAATAATTTATATATAATAAGTGCAGTGTTTATGATTTATAATTAATATATTTATATTGTGTTGAAAAAAATGATAGTGCAATAGTGTTATAATACTGTGTTATATATATTTATATAAAAACAAATATATATATATATATATATATATATATATATATATATATATACATAAATCAACGATATTAGGAATTAATAATATTTAAATATAATAAATATATTAGATGAAAAACATATGCAATATAAAAATAAATTACTTAATAAATTTTTAATTGTTATTTTTATTAAGAATAATTACAGAATTATTGCAATAATATTTTTTTATGATATTTGAATAATAAGAAGAAAGAAAAGGAAAAATATAATGATTACAGAAGAAACGAATCAACCTCCAGATGGAAAATGGGGTTGGATGATTGTTTTGGCGTATGGATTGAATGGGGTATGTTAAATATTATAAATAGAAAATTTATTATCTATTTTGTAAACTAATATTGACAATCGATGATTTATAATTGTTATTTATAATAATTAATCTATAATAATTATTATAGCAAAACTTCAATTGATTAAAAAAAAAATTTTCTTTTGCTCTTTCTTCAAGTAGAATAATTTCAAACGAAAATTGTCAGGATTTCACTTTATCAAAATTAAAATTAATTTTCAATTAGTATATCTTTTACATCATTATTTATCATATATCATGATTGATAAATCATAATATTTCCAAATAATCATTCGATTATTTATAATATATGCATTATAATATATGCACTTATTTCTATATTATTATTCTATATATTATTATTTCTATATTATTACTTAATAATATTGGATAATAACCGTACAATTTATATAATAAAATGATAAAATTAATATAATGAACATTGTGATAATGATACAATGTATATCCGATATATATCCGAAGACGAAACAAAAAAAATGTGAACAATATAATATGAAAAATATGATATTATATTTTTATATACATATATAATCTAATATATACACAATTTTATCAAATTATAGATATGGAAATTTTAATATATTAATTTTCAATTAATATATAAAAAATAGTAATCATATGAAATTTTCAATTGATTTTTTTTTATTATGATTTTTTATATAAATATATGATTTTTTTATATAAATTTGGTAACATTAATAAAATTAATTTTTTAATAATTAGAAAATGGAACAAGGCGAGATTATTATCTATTTCACATTGTTGATGTATAAAAAATTTGATAAATAAAAATGAATTAATTTAGTAAATAGTAAATAAATGAAAAAAATAAGTTACCTACAAAATTAATATTTCAATTTACAATTTTTATCCATTTAAAAATTATTTTTGTGTTTGTAACAACTGAGATCTTATTCTTATTTTCTGATCATATCCATAGATAAATAACGATTTCCAATCATATTGATCCTTGAATATCATCAATTAAATAATTTTTTCGTGTATTTATTTATGTATTAACAAATATCACTTGTAAACAAAAAAAGATAATTATTCAATTATTTAATGAAGATTATTCAATTAGCCTCGATGTAACATAGGTCAAGATGA